>NW_006921506.1:329823-404056 GCF_000392275.1 Phaeoacremonium minimum UCRPA7 | reverse complement strand
CTGCTGCCCTGTTTCAGTACATGACAATGTATTTAAGTTAATCCAAACACCTTTTAACACCAGTTACGATAAATACAATTTCTGAGTCTCGGAGATAGCGTGCCTCTGTATTTGGACCAAGCCGTAAGGCGAAGTACAGCTGTGGTTTGAAGCGGGCCATTAGCGATGGCGACGGCGAGGAATAGTAGCCGGCACATGTTCCCGTGAGTAGGGACGGAATGTCCCCTCTCTTTCTCCAGGTTCATAGAAGTCGACAGTCAAATGGTTCCGCCCATCGCTTCGACTAGTATGTGGACCGTTACTACATGTGAAATTCGTTAATACGTCCAGGGTCTTAGAAATGAGGGTCTATGTCAGGGGCTTTACACGATGATTGCAAGAACACAGACCGAGTCAAGTCCTCGATTCCGGGCGAATTGTCGAACAAGACGTTTGAAATTTTCTCGGACGTTTCCTCTTCCGCTGTACATCGTCGGCGGATTATACTCGACTTGTAAGGACGACATTTCAATGACCAGTGAACAACCGATACAGTGAGAAGACAAGTATAAAATGAAACCCAATTGCCCGACCGGAGCCTCGATTAAACAAAATGAACTTAATGATATTGAAGAACAACTACAAAGTTTCTGACCGGTGTGCAAGTTTGGATGATAAGGTGCCACCTTCTCAGATATTCTCAAGAAAACGCCCCCTTTATAGACAAAGCCGCACATACCGTAATGTCCTTCTCTTATACGAGTCGAGACGAGTCGTTGTTAAACGAATGTATCCCGATGCCAACAGAGCCGCGTCAGGTAAAGGAGAGGTCGTCGATTGGGAGGCCGCAAGGGGACGGCATTTACAGAGCCAACTACAATTCGAGTTTTCTCTCGCAGACTTCAATTCTGGAACCAACAACTGCTCAACTTATTTAGCGCATAGGATAGACCCGGTCGCAGCTCGCGCCGTTGCAACCCCATAACAGACTTCATAGTTCGACGGCCAGAGCAGAAACCCAAGCAACTACAATAGATTAACGAGGGGGGGGCACTTTACTGACCGTTTTCCCTTGTCATCTAGAAGGGGACTCTGTCTATATTTGGCATGATTAATCTGGCCGGTATGCCATTACACCTCACTTATGCGCCGGCCCACATCAACTGACCATTCATCAACCCTGCCTAGCCATTCCAGACTGTCTTGAATATCTGCGCCACCAACTGCGTTGTTTCAGTCTTAAATCTGTTGGCCGTTTGCCGAGCCCCAACGAGCGTTAAGAATGGGCCCGATGCGTCATCATAACTCTGAAGTAGGCTTTAACAGTCTAGTCTAGGCTTATATGAATCGAACCATGCCTGACACTCATTCAGCGGAGTCGGTCAAGGCCATTTAGACGCGCGCGGGTAATTCATGAAAGTGATCCAATCCACAGAATCCACAGAATCCACAGAATCCACAGCTTAACCTGGCTTAGGCAGGTTCTTTCTCAGCCAATCAAGGGACAAGTACTTGGCGCCTCAGGCTACGATGCTGATTGGCTACAAATCAATCGGTCAAACGAAACGCTGTTCAACAGATAACTTCATTTCCAATCGCCATTTCGCCAGAGCTGCACACAACAAACTCAAAACAAGAACATTTTGCTGCATCCTCCCGGTGCTGCTTCATCCTCGGCACCATCTTCGTACCACAATGACCCTTACACCGCCCTCACAAAAGGACCCGGTTTCTGAGAAGGACTTCAGATTTCTCCCCCTCGGGATTCCTTGCGAATGGGCCGAGTCTTATCACCCAGGTGGCCTACATCCTATTCATTTTGGTGACGTCCTGAATGATCGTTATCGCATCATCCGAAAGCTTGGTAACGGGTCGTTCGCGACAGTGTGGCTGGCGCTTGATTTAACGTGTGTATTTCACTCATGAATCCCAACCGCTTCTCTGTCATTATGATTACCTATACCCATACTAACCGTCGACTATCAACCATAAAGCGCTACCCGGTATGTAGCTTTGAAGGTTCACAGAGCTGGACTGGACGAAAGCAGGCAGCTGCAGATTCAGTCCATGCTGGCTACTAAGGCACCACATGACCCTAACTCTAGATTCGTTGTCACTCTTCTGGATTCCTTCACCCATAAGGGGCCGAATGGGAGCCACTTGTGCCTTGTCATTGAACCAATGGGCCCTAGTGTGTCCGCCATTCTCAACGCTCCCATCGAAGACTATGACCCCCTGAATCCCCAACCTCGACGGTTTCCCAAAGATCGTGTTAAGCGAATCCTCCGGCAGGTCCTCTTAGCTCTCCAGTTTCTCCATGGTAACGGTGTTGTACACGGTGATCTACAGTCTGGGAACATACTCTTTGCCATCAAGGACCTAAGCTCGGTCAAACCCGAAGTCCTTTCACAAACCGCCACAAACTCACGAATCGAGCATCTTCAAAGGACTGATGGGAAGGTTGACCTATGGGCGCCCAGCTATCTGGCTGTGGGCATGCCACTGTCCGACTTTGTTCTGGAAGGAGATGACGAGATCGTGAAGATTATTGACATGGGCGGGGGTACGTATCTTCACTGCTCCGTCCCATTCGTAAGCAGATAATTACTAAAACTTTGCAACAGCCTTCATGGAGAGCAACCCTCCTGATAGGGTCGTGACTCCGGCTTCCCTCAGGGCCCCAGAATCAATTCTTGGTTGTTCCGTCGGAAAGGGCATTGACGTCTGGAGCTTCGGGTGCATTCTCTTCGAGCTTCTAACAGGATTGCCACTATTCCAGATACCGCCCCTGAACGACAGTGATGAGTTGATTAACGATGATCACCTGATCCAACTCACTGACATTATTGGGCCTCTACCTGAGGGCCTACTCTTGCGATGGACGCGAGCTAGCAAATACTATGACGCCAATGGTGGGCGGCTCGATGCCTGGCCCTGGGACTTCGACATGCATGAGGGCTCTGACGGAGGATCAGACACTCGCCTTTCGAATAACGGGGAGAATGAAAGTGACACAGAAAAGACTGAAGACGAGTCCGCCGATGACGACATGGATGACTGGTCCGTTGGAGAACGTGACCCACCCAAACCTCACGACTCATTAGAGGTTCTCTTCCATACGAATAAAGCACCGGACATTAGTGAGGAAGAAGAGAAGATGATTGTGTCGCTACTAGTGCTCATTTTCCGATATAATCCCCATGAGCGGCCGACTATCACCAAACTGCTTGATCATCGGTGGTTTAACAAAGCCTAAACTGAAGACTAGATAGAAAGTATATTAAAATAAAATTAGATTAAGAATATAAAATGGAAAAAATACTAGATTTATAAAAGAAAGAATGATAGATATAATACTTAGTTAAATAGTAAGATTATAATAATTTAGAAAATATATAAGAATCTTTTAAATATTTATAAAATTATTTTAATTTAGTTATTTAGTTTTATTAGAATCAATAATAAAAAACCAAAAAATAGAAAAGTCTAAGATAATATTCGCTTAATTAATAAAAGTAGTCGACTAATTTATTTTATTAAAAGTGTTAAAATATAACAATCCTTCCTATCAATATGCCAATAAATAACTAAAAGTTCTTAGGTTTATATCCTAAGATAGATTGAAAGATATTTAAATAATATTTATAAAGATAGATAACTATAACTTATTAGATCTTATTAATTATAGAATCAAACTATAGTATTAAAAGCTAAAGAGTTAGTCTCTTTATTTCTAAGCTTATAGTTATAAGTATAGTCTTATATAAAACTATATTATATAAGATCATTAGAATCTTTTATAATCTATAGATAGTAGCTTACTATAGCTTATTATAATCTATAATCTCTAGCTTATAAGTAGCCTTTATCTTATTTTTATATAATATCCTTTCTATTTTTTATATTTATTATAAGGTTTTTGATAGTAGCTTATTTTCTAGCTATAATATAATATTCCTTTCTTTAAGGTTAATATTTTAAAGACTTAGTTAAATATTTAGATATTATCTATCTAATAGGTTCTAAAACTATATTCTTTACTTCTTTTAAGATACTAACACTATATTAGATTATATAGAGAAATCAAAACTAAAATTAAGAAAATCTTTAGCCTAACTTATTCTTACTGTCAATATCGAACTTTCTAAAAATCTAACTAAAATATTTTATACTTATTGTTTTAAGTAGAATCTTACTTATTATATAGTAAGTAGCTTTTCTTATTGTTTTAAGTATATTTATTTAAGTTGCTTTTATAATAGTATCTTTATAGCCTTCACCTTTATATAACTAGCCTTTTAACAAAAGAAAATCAAATAAGAAGAGATAGATACTAAAGAAGTACTCTTTACTTTTTAAATATAATTATCTATAGCTATCAGCCGTCTAGCTTATCTATACTATATAAAGAAGATAGTATCTAAAAAGTATTCTAAAGCTTTTTAAAGAAGGATATAAAAGTTAGATAAAGAGGATAAAATAGTTTTTTTTATCTTTATTTAAGAATAGTTTATAGTAGATAACCTTCGTTTACTAAATATTTTGAATAATATAAACTAATCTTTTTTAAGCTTAAATAATGAATTTGCTTTTATAGGTTTGTTAGTAAAAGATTTTGATAAAACTAAATAACTAAATTAAAGTAATTTTATAAGTATTTGAAAGATTTTTATATATTTTCTAAATTATTATAATCTTATTATTTAACTAAATATTATATTTATTATTTTTTCTTTTATAAATCTAATATTCTTTCTACTTTATATTCTTAGTTTGATTTTATTTTAATATTTATTTAAAGTTTTATAGATTTATATACTAGTTTTAAAAGTAAAATATAAAAAATAAAGTATATTTTTATAGTTTTAGATAATAAGAGTTTATAGTTAAGTTTTAATATTTTCTATTTGATTTTAAATAGTTTAAGTTTTTTATAATTTAATTTATCATTTAATTATTTTATTTTTATATTTTATTATATAAGATAGACTTTATCTTCTTTTTTAAAGAATGGTTTCTTTATTTTTTAAAAGTTATAATACTTTAACATTTATTTTCTAATAAATACTAACTAATTTCTTATTTTTTGATAAAGCTATTAAAGTTATTTTACTATAAATATTGCTTTTTCTGATTTTAGTTTTATTTTAATTAGATAGCTAAATTTTAGGTTAAATCTATAGTTTATATAAAATGATAATATTTTTGTTAACTTACTAATTAATATATTATAATTAAATTAAGCTATTAATAATAATATAATTTAATTATTTTGTTTATAATTAATATAATATTAAAAATATTATTTAATAATTTAATTTAATCTTTTTGTTTGTCTATTAGTCTTAAAATGTTAAACTATAGATAGCTTATAGTTAGTTTCTAATTATATTATAAATGATTGTTAGAATTTTAATATAAATAGCTTATTTTAATTTAAAATTAATTTTTTTAATAGTTTATAATTAGCTATAACTATTTATAAGAATATATATACTAGTTTTTTAATATTATTTTTTTTTATATAAAATAAAGTATATATATTTTATAAATTTATCGATAATTATAAAAATATTATTATACTTAACTTTTGTTAATAATTCTTTTAATAATAAAAGCTTTATTATAAAGTCTTATAAGATTGATTCTTATAGTTATTATATAACTAATAATAATTATAATTTTCTATAAAGTTTATATCTACTATTTTTGTTTTGTTTATAGATACTATATTTATTTAATACTTTTTTAATTTTATTTTTTATATAAAAAAAGTTATACTTTTTTTATATTTATTTAAAAGTTTTTATTATTTTTATATATTTAAATTTTATTAGCTTATAATATATTTTAATAAGTTCTTTCTATAGTTTTAATAATATATATATTTTCTTTTTATATTTATATTATTTTTATTTTATATTATTAGTTTATACTAATCTTAAAGGAATTTATATATTATATTTATATCTTAATAATTTATATACTTTTTTAAGTTTCTTTTGCTAAATATTATTTAATTCTATCTTTAAAAGTATATTAATTTATTTTTCTATTTATATTAAAATTTTATCTAGATTTATTATTAAGATAGTTTATATTTTTTTTGATATTTTTTAATAATAGTTTATTTGTTAGCTTAAAGTATCTACTCTACTATTTTCTAATTTTTTTTAATAGATAATCTAAAAGTTAAATTTTAATAGTTTTTCTATCTATTTTATTTATCTTTTATTAAGTTATTTTATAATTATAAAATAGATAAAATTTTTATAGTTAGTATAAATAAGTACTTTATAAAAAGTTTTAAATAAATATTATCTTTATTTTCTAAATACTTTAACTATAATTATTAACTTTTTATTATAAATTTGGTAATTTAGCTTTAGACTATATAATTTTTTTAAAAAGAATATTATAAAGTATAGTTGATATTTATTATCTTTTTATTTTAATTATCTTTTAAATATAAAGTTTAAAGTATCTATCTTTATTTTATATTATCTTATAAAGTTAAGATTTTATAAAATTAGTTTAAATAATATTTATTATTTTAAGATATTAAATATAATTTATACTTTATTATTTTATATAAAGGCTTTATCTTTCTTAATAAGGTTTATAAATAATATAATAATTTTGCTATAGTTTTTAATAAACTTTTAATAAAAATTAAAAAATCTTAAAAATCCTTTAACCTTTTTAATTATAGTTGATTTTAGCTATTTTTAGATAGCTTGAATTTTACTTTTTTATATATTGATTTATCTTAATTTTATTATATAATTAAGGAAATTGATTTTTATAGTATAAAATATATTTTTTTTAAGGTTTACTAATAGGTTGGCTTTTTATAGTTTTAATAATATTTAGTATATATATATTTGATACTATTTAAGTATCTTTAAGTATATTAAGATATTATTTAAGTAAATAATAATAAAAATATTCAAAAATTCTTATAAAATATAATTAATTATAGCTTAAAAACTAGCTAATATATTAGTCAATCTAAAAGATATAACTAAGTATTTATAATACTTATATTATATATAAAATACTGTTTTTTATTTATCTTCTTCTTTGATTCTAATTAAGTTATATACTTTTAAAAGGTTTAATATTATAAATATAATGATATTATATAATCTATTCTATAGTTTTAATATTAAAGATAGTAGATAGTAGTTTTTTATTATAATATTGTTAAGTTGTTTATAGTCTATATATAAGTATAGTTTATCTTCTTTTTTTAATATAAATAAGATTAAATATTTAGCTAATAATATAGATAATTTAATATAGCTTTTTCTAAGGTTTTTATCTAAATATTTTTAAAATACTTTTAATTTAATTTTATTAAGTTTATATATTTTGTAGAATTTTAATTATATTTCTTTTTTAAGTAGTATTTTATAGTTTTATTTATTATATTATAGTAGATCTATCTTTAATTCTTCTATAAATAACTTAGTATATATTTAATATTT
The DNA here is from genome assembly GCF_000392275.1 of Phaeoacremonium minimum UCRPA7. NCBI lineage: Eukaryota > Fungi > Ascomycota > Sordariomycetes > Togniniales > Togniniaceae > Phaeoacremonium > Phaeoacremonium minimum. The sequence goes on along the minus strand of NW_006921506.1, from coordinate 396,587 downwards.
TTATAAAATATTTTATAATTATCCTTCCTTTTTATTGATTATAAGCATTATCATTTACTCTTATAATTTAATATCAATATTCGATTTATTAATAGCTTCTTTAAGCTTACTTAAAAGTATTAAAATTATTATATCTTTTTTATAAGTTAAGTCTTATCAGAATTTCTATCTAATAATTTATAGTTATTATTCTTCCTTAAGTATTGATAAATCTTATAAGAGTATATTACTCTTCTAATATAGATAGCTATTAATTTAGTTGATTTAAAAATTACTCTTTTTAAACTATAATAATCCTAATAATACTAGATATCTAATAAGATTTATTATATTAAATTAGATTCTTTTTTATTTTCCTTATATTTTTATTTATAATTTGTTTATTTTCTTATTAACTATTTTTTTATTATAGATAACTTTTTCTTTATCAGTTATTATAAGATTATAAAAGTCTTTTTTATATCTTTATTTTAGATAATATTTATTAATAAATATTAATAATAGATAATTTTCTTATATTTTATAATCTATAATTATAATAATATTATATTCTTTAAGATTTATTTTAATATATAAATAGTCTTTTTATACTTTTAAACTTTATAAAAACTTAATTTTACTATTTTTCTTTTATAATTTCTTTATAATTAAAATAATTCTTTTTCTAAATCTTTCTTATATTTTTTAATAATCTAAAAAGTTAATAAACTTCTTTATTATTAATCTTGATAATGTTTATAAGTTTTAAGAATATTCATTATTCTAATTTCTTTACTAATTATATCTAAGATTTAATTTTTTAATTATTTAAATGTTTATATTGATAGTAAAGATAGTCTTTCTTTATTATTTTTATCTTATATTATTTTTATAATATTGATGATTTGTTTGTCTAAATATTTATCTTACTTTTTTTAACTTTACTTTTGATTTTAAATTAAGCTAAAGTCTTTCTAAATTTTTCATTTGATATAATAATAGATTTTAATATAGCTTATAAATTCTTATAATTCTTTAAATATTTAGTTAGCTACTTTCTAGCTGATTTTCTAAATATACTATTTAAATATAATTTATTATAAACTTTCTAATTTTTAATTGATTTCTTTAAGTTTTATTGTTTTTATATATTAGTATATCTATTCTTTGATTATATTATATAGTATTTAATTCTTTATTTATTTAGTATATAATGGCTTTTCTTTATTTAAGTTAAAAATGTTTAATTATTATATAATTAAAGTAAATTATAACGAGTTTTGTCAGCTTCTTATATATATATAGATATAATATAATATTCTTAGTTTATATTGATTATAGATGCTATTAATTATATTATTCTTTAGCTTTAAAGATTATATACTATTTATACTTAAGTGTTTGATAGTTTTTTTAATACTTTGTTTTATATTTTGTTAGATATTCTTCACTTAGTTTAAAGATAGTTAGTCTAGCCTCAATAGTTTGTTTTAAGATATACTAATATTCTATCTCTACTTTTCTTAATGCTTATATAATTAGTTTATTAGTATATCTTCTTGAAAAGAAGTTATTTTTTATTTTCTTTACTATATATAATATATATTAATTATAAATATATATTATCTATAATAAGATATAATAGTCTAAATTCTAATAATCTAATAGAAAATCTTCTTTAAATATTGTCAAAATTCTTAGTTAATTAGCCTATTCTTAGTATATCTAATATATTATGATTCTTACTAATATAACTTTATTATTAAGTTTATATAATATTAAATATAATATATATCTATCATTAGTTTCTAACTTATAAGCTAATAATAATACTTCTTTATTTATAGATTCTAGTAAAGATATAATTTCTTTAAACAATATTTCTTTTATAAATATTGGTATATTATTCTTTATATTAAAAGTTTTGTTTTATAATTAAGCTTTTGATTCACTATCTTTAGCTACGTTTATACTATAGATCTATTATACCTTCTTATAGTTATATTAAGATAGTATAATGATAGTTTTCTATTAGCTTAATAGTTTAAGATACTATCTAATACTTTCTTTATCTAACTTATATTTTTCATACTTATCATTATAATAATATATCTAGCTAAAAATATTATATAATATTATATTTACTTATTATTTAGATTCTATAAGCTTTTTAGATTCTTTATACTCTTAAATATAATATCCTTTCTTATTATAATTATAATATTATATATCCTTCTTATTTTAAATTCTCTTTTATTATCTTTTTTAAAATATATTAATTTTTATAAGTCTTAAATAATATCTATAAGCTATACTTTATAGTTTATTATTATATTATACTTACTTTTTATTATTAGCTTAATATATTAGCTTAAATATTTAGTTTTTATAAGACTTTTTCTTAAAATATCTTTTATATAGTTGGTTGTCAATTCTTATAGCTATTACTATAAAATCTATAAAATCATTTAGTTTTTTATATTTAGATAATTTATTTTTTATATTATCCTTTAATTTTATATAGAATATTATTATAAGAAAATCGTTAGATTATAATAATTTAGATAAAATTTATTAGAATTTAAATAAATATTCTAAAGTAGATTCTTTTTATTTAATAGTTGATAGTTTTCATTTAATAATTCTTTTTTTATTAAAGTTTTTAAATACTATCTTAATAGCTTCTTCAAACTTTTTATAACTTTTGAAGATTTCTTTAGTTTCTTTATTTTATTTTTTTAAGTTTTTATTTTTAAGATAGTTTCTAAAAGTTAGTTTAAACTAGTTAAGTATATTTTCTATAAATAAGTTAATTATTAAAAGTATCTTATTATACTTTTATATAACTTCTACTATATCTATATATAAGTAAGCTTTAACTTAAGTTAAGAATCTTTAAAAAGTTCTTTTTTCTTTATTATAAAAGTTAAGTTTCTTTATCTTTACTACTTTCATTTTTTTTAACTTAAGAATTGTTTTAAGTTATATAATTTTATTGACTATATCTTATATTATGACTATTAGTCCTTTAGTTGTTAATGTTAGTTAAAGAGGATTACTATTAGATAAGCTTAGTATTGATAGGGTAGTAGTAGATACTATTATGACTATAGAGATATTATTTAAAAGTATATTATCAACCTATTAAATAAAAGCTTTTAATATATAATGATTCTTTTTATTAGTATGTTAATAGATAACTAAAGGTTTTTAAGTTTATATTTTAAGATAGGTTGAAAGATATTTAAATAATATTTATAAAAATAAGTAATTATAATTTATTAAATTCTATTAATTATAGAATCAAACTATAGTATTAAAAGCTAAAGAGTTAGTCTCTTTATTTTTAAGCTTATAGTTATAAATATAGTCTTATATAAAATTATATTATATAAGATCATTAAAATCTCTTATAATCTATAGATGGTAGCTTATTATAGCTTACTATAATCTATAATCTCTAGCTTATAAGTGGTCTTTATCTTATCTTTATATAATATCCTTTCTATCTTTTATGTCTATTGTAAGGTTCCTGGCGGCGGCCTGTTTTCTGGCTATAATATAAAAGAAAAAGTATAATTGATTATTTACTTTTATTCTTTTAGTTTATTAATACTTTTTAAACTTTTTTTAATTATTTTATATTCTTTATCTACTATCTTTACTTTCTAACAATATAAGTATATTAGATAAGCTATATTAATATAAAACTAATATTAAAAGTTATTTATAAAAGCTTTAAATTCTTTATATATTTAAAGAAAGTCTTTTTCTATTAAATACTTTTTATATTTAATATAATATTTTTTTAAGATAATTTAGTTTATTATAATTAGTTAGCTAATAAACAAAAGCTATATAATAAAACCTAATAAATTAAAACTAAAAGATATTATCAACTTATTATAAACTTAATTAAATTTAATATAATTATTATATTTCTTTAACTTTCTATTTATTATCTTATATTTTAGACTTTTCTTTTTATAATATAAATATAATATAATATTAAAGCTAAACTTATTAATTAATAATATAAGTTTTAAATAATTTAAGATAGATTTTAATTAAGATTTTTTTATATAATTTAATATATTATTAATATTTTAATAAAATAAAAAAGACAGTTTTAAAACTTATTAAATAGACAATATTCTAATATTTAATTAAGTCTTTAAAATATTAACTTTAAAGAAAGAATATTATATTATAGCTAAAAATTAAACTATTATTAAAAATCTTATAATAGATATTTTATTAAAACTAAGTTATATATAGATAAAATAAAATTAGCTTATTAAAAGTTGCTTATAGATTAGTAAGCTATTATAAACAGTAGTAAACTATAATATACTATAGTTTTATATAAGATTATACTTATAACTATAAGCCTAAAGATAAAGAGACTAGCTTTTTAGCTTTTAATATTATAGTTTGATTCTATAATCAATAGAATCTAACTAGTTATAATCATCTACCTTTGTGAATATTGCTTAAGTACTTTTCGACCTATCTTAGGATATAAACCTAAGGACCTTTAGTTATCTATCAACGTATTGATAGGAAGGATCGTTATAATAGGGTTTGCAACCTATGACATTTTCTTTATATAAGCTTTCCTTTATACTATTAGTTTTAAATAACGAATATTTATACTATAAGCTATCTAGTTATAATATTAGTAGTAAACTAGAAAGTTAAAGTCTTATAATAGTGTCTAAAGCTTTTAGTTAAATACTTAATATAAAACTTTATAATTTTATTATTTTAAGATACTTATAATATATATAGAAGACTTAAAGTAAATATAATATAAAAGTATTATAGTTTATAAAGATAGTATAATCTTATAGATATCAATAGTTCGAAATATATCACTAGATTTCTAAAGTTTAAAATAAAAAGAATAAGAAAAAATACTTACTATAATAAAAACTAGTAAAGTAATAGAATAAATTGTCTCTAATATTAGGATAATAGCCTTTAAGTATATAATATACCTATTGAAAGCCTTTATATTTCTTTTAACAACTTATTTTATATACTTACCATCATAAGATATTAGAGTCATAAGTCTGACTACTTTGACAAAAGAGTTACTAATTATAAGTTGTCTAACTTAAAGCTAGAATATACCTATAAAGTCAAGTAACTATAAAACCTATAACTTACGTTACTACTAATATAATTTAAGTATTTTAAGATAGTAGATCCAAAATCGGCAGGCTTAAGGCCTAAGCATAACGGTATCTAAGAAGGAAGAGCTTTATCTAACGTTCATAATAGCGAGATGATACGACAGTTATCTTAAGAAGACAGCAATAGGGATTAGATAGCCACAATTACCACTCGAGCAGGGTACAATCAAGAATTCTCAAAGTCTTACACCCTAGCCTATCCACAAAAGGAGCCCTATACGCTACACATTTTGGCAGGGGTTATGCCTGCTTAGTCTATGGATATCCTAGGCATCAGCCTCCATAAACGGCAGGATGCTCAGGCTGCTCTATCGGCTCAGTCTCGGCTCAGCCTCGGCTCATCTTGGCTCAGGTTAAAGCAGCAGGCAGCTCAGGTCCAAAGACGGAAGTGGAATTTGGAGCGATGCATTTTCGTCGCAGACTCTAGTGGGAGCTAAATCGAAGATGACATGTTGATTCGTCACTATTCGACCTACGAGGAGTATTGTCTTTCGGTTACTATTTATGATCTCTTGATGCATCTATTTGTTGCATCCCATTTTAATAATGTACTTTTAATTGACAAGGCCCTTACATAGTCAAAACAGCTCTAAACCTAACGCTTCCACTAGTCATGCTATCAAAAGCCTTTTGAAAGTCTTTGAGGGGGAACTTCTCAACGAAACACTTGACACCATGGATATCTGCAAATGCAATAGCCTCCTCAGAGTCAAGAGCGTGGCCGCTGGGCCAACCGTGAACGCTCGCTCCCTTGTTGACCATGACAGCTGTATCGAAGGGCACGGGACCCATAGGAGCCAGGACCAGGAGTTTGCCACCTGGTGCGAGACCGCCAACCAGAGGGCTCATTGCCTTAGGATTCGGCGCGGTGCTGCAGATCATCTGTGCGCCTCCAAGATCCATCAACGCCTTGGCGGGATCCTCCTTGCTGGTGTCAATGTAGACGTGCGCACCCAGCTCCTTGGCGAAGTCTCGCTTGCTGTCACCGCTGGACAGGACAGCAACCTTGTAACCCATCTTATTTGCGAATTGCACCGCTAGATGGCCTAGACCACCAACTCCCTGCACCGCGACGAGATTTCCCTGCTCGATCTGCAACTTGCGCATACCATTGAAGACTGTTACGCCAGCGCACAACAATGGGGCAACCTCGGCCGGGTCGGCAGATTCGGGTACGCGGACCACTGCCTCCTCGCGCAGTAGAACATATTCAGCGTACCCGCCGTCTTGAGTCACGCCGTTGATAGCTTCATTGTCACAACATTGATACAATCCACGCTGGCAAGATCGGCATGTCTTGTCATGACCTGCAGCACAATGTCAGTGGACAGCCATACGCTAGATCTAAGGCTGGTAACTCACCTCCATGCCATGGACCACCAACTCTTTCGCCCCCTTTGAATCGAGTCACTCCATTGCCGACAGCTACCACATCTCCGACCAATTCGTGGCCGGGGATGCGTGGCCATGTGTTCGGCAGGAACCCTTGCTGGAGGAATGAATCGCTGTGGCAGACACCACAGGCAATGACCTTGACGAGAACCTGCCCCTGACCCGGTTGCTTCAGCTCGATGTCCCTGAGGGTAAGTGCAGCACCTTTCCCGTCAATTACGACAGCTTTATATGTCTTGGGCAGTGATGGAGCCATATTTGAGACAGTTCTTGGTGTTGAGAGATGGATAGTTGCTGAATTGGTAGGCTAGATATGTGACCAATTCGAAACAAGATGGGTTTAGACGTGTCGGGAAGAAGTTCATCAGGATTGACGTCAAGGAAGCGAGATAGCTCTTATCTATATTTATTACAGTGTACGGGGCGATTCTCCGCCTTTTCGTGTGTCTCGGGGCGCTTTCCGGACTTAGGACTCCACCAAGACAAACTTTACACATCAGACATATTCTTCGGCGTTAATTCCCGCCATGTGGGCCAATCTGGCAAGAGTAGGGGTTTCACCCGTTCCTGAACTCCTCGGGGAGCATACAGAAGCCGACATTTCTCGACAAGGTATCAAATCATGTAATGACATCACCAAGAAAGTGGCGCCCGGCAGTCCACTTCTTGCCCAAAGCAGTAGAAGAAGGTTCGTTGCCTTAGTCGTCTAGCCGTCTCAGATGTCCTGCGTCATAATAGCGGGCACTATCTGCGACGGGCTGAGGAGCTCTTAGTGCTACACCTACAACTTTATCTTCCAATAAGCTTGACGTGCGGAGGGTCTCTGAAGGGTTGGTTCTGGCTTACTCCTGATTAGTAATGCACACTTGTTCACATTCCAGGCGATAAGATCATCGGAATTATCTACCATGTTGATTCAAAGCCGAATGAGGGGGCGCCACTCCAACACAACTTGGTCGCCGCGTTCTCAACCTTAAAGCCGACGTGTCAATGATAAGATCGTGCAACAGCATTTGAAATGTTAAATCACATCAAAAATGCAGGTCAAAGAAGAGCTGGCTTCGAGAGTGAAATGAAAATGACTCTCTCCATATTTGCTTGAGTCTATGCCTAGGCTTCTCCCCTACGCCTTACAAACGATATCTGAGACGCCAGATCTGACCCTGTTCTCTTATATGACAAAGATTGACAGTTTTAGGTTCAACAATATTCGCGATGCAAGCTGCTCACGACAATTGCTTTCACAAGTGGTCATCAACGCCCAACACACGCATCTTCAGCAGATCCTCGGAGATGATTCGCTCGCGGTGTGTTTCGAGCTCTTCCATGTCCCACTGCGCGTTGATAAAGCGTCCACTGAGGTATTTGGCTCGGGGAAGGCACAGGTAAAGGGCTGTGGCGGCAGGGAGCGCAGCTGGATGGCAACCACATTAGCATTCTTTTCTTCTCCTACGTGCTTTTTTTTTTAAATACGAGTGGAACTCACGAGTATCTTTGAAAGTTTTCCGAAGCCACTCGGGTGCACTATCAGCGACTCTGGTGCCTGCGACACCGCCGGGATGGTAAGCAATCGCGACGACGCCTTGGGAAGCATAATCTGTATTGCTGTCAGACGGTGCAAGACATGAGGATTCAATCGGGGAGAGTGAAGTAGAATATCGGAAGCGTGGTCGAACAAATACCTTTGTCAATGAACTCAGTGAATCTAGCAGATAGGTTTTTTTTTAGTTTACAATGGTTCGCAGACGGGTTCAGAACGCTGACCTGTTGAGAGCCGATTTCGAGACCTGATATGCGCTCATCCCCGGGGCAGTGACATAAGAGGAGCGCGAGGACACGTTCAGAACGATACCAGGACCGCCGTCGAGTAATCTGAGAAATTCGCAAGTAACCAAGTACGTGCCTTGAATGTTGGTTTCCTATAAAATCAATCTTCTGCCCCTTGGGCTCAAATCAAATATTGAGGAAACAACATACGAAAGCCATCCACCAATTCCGAAAGTTAGTTGTTGCTAGGGGACCGATAGTTCCCGTCGATCCAGCGTTGTTGACAAGGATATCCATTTTCCCAGTCTTTTGGAAGAGGTTTGCGACAGATTCGGCATCGGTGATGTCAGTTGGAACACAAAGCACATGGCAATTAGGATATTCGGTTAGTATCATAACTTTGGACTCCTCGAGGGCCTTAGCATCCCTGCCAACAAGGACGACGGAAGCGGCACCTGCACGAGCAAAGTAGATGGCGGTATGCTAGAACATGTTACTCAGTCAAAGAAAACTGGAGGAGATACTGATCAGATGAGGTATTGGATTCTGAGTACGTACTTCTCCAATGCCTGATCCAGCTCCCGTAATCAGAACGGCCTTCCCCAAAGCCGCATCCTTGGTGCCCGTGGTGGGTGAGATAAAATCGTAGACATCGTGTTTCGTTGACTTGATTGGTAAAGGTTCCATTGTGCTATTGTAAACTAGATGTGGATATAGAAAGAGAAAAAGAAATCAAACAGTTATCCGGATGAGCAAAGAGGAAAGTCTAGTGCAGTACTAGGTTGTGCTTTTCTCTCATTCAAGACCACGGTTACCATGCCAAGTCTAAATTGTGTCGCAGATGATTATGAACAGTTATTTACTTCTGAAGCTTTTCAGTTCTTTCCGTGGACGAATAAGTGTTTTAGCTCTGTCCGTGGACAAGTTCCTTCCCAGCACTTTCCGTGGAACCCCACTTTGTCACTAAAACATCGAGGTACAGCCCCACAAGGTACTACATCAAGTGTCTAATGCTGGCTGATTCAAATCCAAGATTTCTGCTTATTCTGATGATCTTCTTAAATCAGGCTTGCTACCATTTAATAAATGCTTGCACGCTTGCATATATTAGCCTACCCTGACTGCTGGCTCGACGAGAATTCCGGGCGCAGCCAATCGAATGTATCGAGTAGATCAAAGTTGAAATAATCGTTGAAGTTAGAAGTCAGATCGAAATCGAAAGACTCGGCTATTGGAGCAGAATCTCGCGCAGAGCCATTTAAAGTCTGGTCCAGGACACGCTGTATGATCGTCTTGCAAGAGCCACACAAGTCGCCATTAGGAGCCGATGGGCTAACCCAGTCTAGAAAGCCGACTAACAGACTCAACTGCTGAATAATATCTGAACGGCTGATTGTCTCATTGCTTGTTTGACGAGGGATGACTAGTTCGTTACACAGAATACCTCCCGCAGGTGCAGCGAAAGCCATGACCTAGAACAAGTATAAGTCAATAGACTCTGAAACAAACGGGTCGGACCACTCACTAGCCATTCGTAATCGCCGTGCATCCCAGTTAGTCGATCCATATGGGTCCAGAACACAAGAGTAATAGACACCATCTCGTAACTGAGACTAAGAAGGTCTGCATAGCTATCATAGCCTTGTTGCGCAAGCAGTCGCTCAATGAAGAACTTGTTTTGCAGATGCTCGAGGCTAGTAAGGATCTTTGCGTAGAGCAAACCTGGCTCAACATTCGGATCCCTGACGTCGAAAAAGCTGAACAGGAAGAGCGATGGTAGCGCGGCCTTGGTCTCGTCTGTATGAGCTTTGAGTTGTCTTTTGGGTAATCAGCTGCGCGGTCCAGATATGTAATCCATCAACACGTCAAAACTTACATTAGTTTATCTACAGTAATGAAGGAAGGGTGGCCAAGAGCAATCTCCACGATCTCGTCTTTGTTTCGACATAGGAGACACCGTGCTCGCAATATTGTCGTCGAGTACAGCTTCCCTTCTTGCCCCCACCCGTTACTGTCGAGATTAGCTATAGCTCTAGAGAGCTTGTCCTTGTCCCCCATTAGATCTTCGTCATTCAGGTCAAGTGGCAATGGTGTTAAGAGATATCGGCGGCTTAAGAGTGGTGGTCGTCCAACAAATGATGCGACGACCTTGTCGATGTTGAATATCTGTGATACGAGCCTTCTCCTAGCTTCGGAAGACGCCGTTGGTTCATATGGTGCCTCACTAGTCTCAGTATGCAGTCCGAGATATGTCAGCAGAGCTATGCATTCTCCATGACATCTCCATAAGCCAGGACCTAGCGAAATGTTAGAGGCCAATCTCAAGAACAGCATAGATACTAAGAATGGTTCATACTAGCATCACCTGTAACAATCGACTGTAGTATACAATTCTTGTAAACGAGATACAACAGTAAGCTGTTCGGAACAGCATCTTTGCATAACTCGATACAGAGCTCAACACACTCCTTATATGCCATCATTTGTTCTTTCAAGACATCAGGCCAGAACGGCTCGGGGCGGTGAGCCTTATTTGAAATGCAAGCGAAAGCCCAGTATGTGAAACAGATGCCTAGAGCATCCCACCTTAGATTTTGCCCGCTGAACGATCCGAGCCATGCCTGCGCATCTGGTTCATTCTCGTTCAGGGTTTTAGCAGTATTAACACATATAACCTGGGCAAGCTCATCGAGCTTGGACCGGCTCCGCTCTTTGCCAAGTTGGCGGCCGTACGCCTGGTATATTGACGCGATGAGATGTCGGGCTGCCAGTCTGATCCAGCCATCATTCGGGTTGGTGTGCTGACCAAATAAGAACTGACCATCTTCTCCCGGCGGCACCCGCTTCAGCACGTACACGCATTTTTCGAGTTTCTGTGCTGTCAGACGCGTCATGCGATGGCCATTGGTGACGAATTCGGATGGCGATCCATCTGTTATTGGGCTATGAAACAAAGAAAGACTGTTTTGGGTTTCTTGATATACTGCCGAGAAGCTCGTAGGCCCTAGATACCCAGAATTCGACTCGGCTTGTGATCGATGATGTTCAGTCTCGTAACCTTGTAGAGTTGTGGCTGACCCCGAAGCCGTCTGGGGAGTGACCACATTGGATGATGAAGCCGAGGGCCGGCTGGGTGATCTGGGCCAGGGCGTTAGTCTACATATGTATGCTTGATAACAGAAACAGAACGATAACAACTCCAGCAGCTCTATCAGGCATGAAATTATGAAGTGGCCAGCATGCCGAAAGAAGCAAGTCGTCATACATGTGTCTTGTGTGGGGGGCGGAGATGCCCTAACCTTGTAGTGTCCGAGAGCCGCTCTGGCAATCTGCCATTTTCTGGCGATGTAAGATACTCACATGCCTGTGGTGTATTTCTCTTCATGCATCTACGGCACACTGGCAATGTGTGGTCACAGGCGACCTTGCGTTTGCGACAAGGCTCACAGGCTTGCGGTCGTCCATTACGACGCCGCGGAGGTTCCATTGAATCTCAATTGCGGCGTGGGTATTTGTGAGGTTGATTGAAAGCCGAGACGAGCAGCGGCAATCGACATGGCTAACAAATTTCGTGAATGGCGTCACGGCGGCTATACCTGGAGGCTCAAATGAAGCTCCATGCAAATCAGATCATTTTAACTTAGCAATCCTAGTCTTCGTGTGATTTGCGCGCGCTATTCTGAATGCTTTTCATGTAAGCATGGCCAAAGGACTGGCTGGATGTCGTCGAGTGGTGTTGTTCTCCGTAAGTTGACAAAGCAGGATTCTCGGCTTCGGTGCTCGGTGTGGACTCTCTGCCTCAACGAGCAACTCCGATTCGCTGCATTCCAAGACACCGCGCCCTTGGATGACTAACATGTTGAGGCATCAACATCACGGCATAGGCGCCATGCCCGTCGCAGTAAGAGTAAGCGGAGCCGGAGACCGGCTTAAAGGTGCACGTACCGTCGGGGAGCCGAGACAAGACAAGCGACACCGGGGAAGCCAAACGGGAGTCATAGACGCGGCTACTAACAAGCAATGGTCAGAAAGGATGCCCCGTCTTACGAAGACTTTGCGCACTTTGCTGCTCCGCCTTTACGCCTAAGCACGCCGGCAGGCACACTACCCATGTAAGCCACGCGCCCTTCATGCAGGCGCCAAAATAATGAAGCATCACGCACAGCCTGGTCTGTGGATTCAAAGCCGAGGTGACTCAGTCGCCGACGCAGAGTCCGCACCGAGCTCAGTAGTCATGGGGGAAGGCTATCGTAATCCCTCAAACGCAATTCCAATCCTTCGTACTATTAAAGGAAGCGTATTTCCATGTTGAATTGTAGTTCCAGCTCATCAAACAATTGCATCTTACACTTTATCTCATACACCTGAGAAATTGTCTTCGGCCCATCCTCATCTAAGTGCGCCTTTCTCAAACAAAGTTCAGCCTCCGCCAACCACACACGTCAACCACTCAACAAACAGCTCACCATGCACGGAGAATATTACGAGGGCTATATGCTCCCATCGGACATTGGCAACGGGCCCAAGCCTCGAAAGTCACACAAGCCTGTAGCCAACAAGGACGCGATGGCATCAATGACCACATTGGTCGGGGACGACGATGGCGTTCTCAAGAAGCTTGACTCCTCAGAGAGTATGTCATCACAGAGACAATTCAATTCTCAGCTTGTGTAGTAGCTAACGAGACATTTTCAGAGCCATCTGCAACAAAGTCATCAAACTTCCTGAAGCAGCTCATGAAGAAGGGCCAGTCAAAGGATGCCCCGGAACATACCTCGAGTCACAAAGCGCCCAAGACACATTCGCAGGCGCCTTTGCGGGAGCCTCGGATGCCTAGCTGGGAGTCTATGGCCGTGTATGCATCCCTGAAGTAGAGTAATCAATAGAGGGGGCGGAGACACACAACGAAAAGGAATCCTGATGGGTCTCGCAATTGGCTTCGGAAAAGGATTATGGGCTTGGGCACGGCGTTTGGATTGGAGCTAAATTGACTGCGACGCGTCTGGGTATAAATTGCGACATTACCTCATCCTTGATGTCAGACATGTTTTATTTTGTTTGGATTACATGTATTAGGTAGCAAGTCGCCTACGATAATACTTAGTTTGACTCACATTGAACCGACGATACCTCTCCAATTACATCGTGAGCCAACTTCGAAGGAACTATGCTAGTGCTAGTAAGCTTTTTGTAAGGCCTATAGCCGTAGGGCTGAGTGAGATCTTACTCCGTTGTCCGAGCTTGGGAAAAACGAGGGGGTGGCCCAACATCACTTCTTCACACTTGGCCAGTGTCATCGACGCGCTCCGTGATCTAAGCTGACTTCGACAGCGAGATATGGTATTCCTCGCAGCGCCTCAACGTCCAAAGTCCCAATTGTGAGTTCGTCGAGTACTGCAGGGATATTTCACAGTACCCGAGCCTAGCATCGGAAGACCGAGCCCCGAGAGAAACATGCATGTTGTTGAGCAAATAGAGTCATCCTTAGTGAGGCACAGCACAATTCTGATTCAAATTCCCCCAACACGGAATTACCGCGGATTTTCAAAAATGATGATCTTCGAGCCCCTCAGAAAGACATGTGAACATTTAAGGGAAAAACAGACATGGCGGCCATGAAATGTCGAATGAATTCGATGCTTGTATATAACCGAGTGTATGACCATCCATCTGCATACACACCTTAGAGGCAAACCTCATGCATCTTCTGCGCCCTCCAATGGAACAACGCTCATTCTTAAATCGCTCTGCTCAAGAATTGAGTCCCTTTTCGACCCATCAATTCCGCAGAAGCCACGACTCTGGCCGCAGCGGAATACGTCCGTCACCAGGTTACCACGGCAAGTCTGGCTGCAGCACGCCGCCGGGTTTCTCAACTCACACGGATCAAACCACGGCGTTCACGCATTGACTGTCGAAGTAGCCGTCACCGTCGTCGTAGTCGTAGTGACTGGAGTCGGCGCCGTCGTGGTGCGCGCCATGATCCCCCAGCACGAGTACGCGGGGCTGTAGGCCGCGGCTCCGGAACAGGGGCTGGCATATGCCGGGATGGCGCTCGGTGTGATCGTGGCTTGTCGAGGAGGTAATCCTGCGTTGCGGCGCCTGCGCGCAGTGCCTCCAGATTGTACGTTGACAGTGCTACAGTCCTTTGTGAAGTCCTAAAAATGAAAAGCCTACGTATATTATTGGAGACCTACGAAGTAGCTCGCGTCATCTTAGCTAGTATAAAGCTAGCACAATCTCCTTGGCGTGCCGTAAGGGCTAGCACAATGTTACCGATACGTATCCCGGTGACGGCTCTCACGCCATTGTCAGTATTGCAGACAGCGGCTGCAGCAGCTGAAGCGCCGGCCAAGTAGAGAATAAAAATCAAGAGCATTTTGGTGTCAAGTCAAGGCAAAAAGAAGAAGCTGTCTCTGCTGATTGATTCAGCGGCATTCTAGCTGCAGAGTAATGACGATAGCAGTGGACACATTATATATATCAAGGCCCTTTTTTCAGCTCACCACGTTCGACACTATCTTCTCATAGGTTCCGGATTGAAAAGCCATCGTCAAGAAATCGGAGATACCGTAGACAGACGAACCTCATCAAGCACTACATTACTCTCACGTATTACCTGAACAGAATGGGATTTACAAGGCCTGACGCTTTTGTATCCTATTCTTGAATGCCAAGTCTACTTCATCTCAACCAAGTAGTCTTGCTGCTCGTTCATTCTAAGATTAAATCTCAAGTTGCACGTGAATCTGGGGTAAGCGTTGCAGGTGGCACCGAATATTGGATTTACTGTAGCTGGGGATGTCAACGCCCGCCCCCATTTTGGAGCAGCAGACATGCATTGCGACGCTGACAACGTTCCACGAGCCCGGGAAAGCTAGCGCAGCAGCCTGGCCCTTACATTCAGCCCAGCCAGAGTCTCTCCGAGTCCATGGGAAAGCGATATGATCGTTTCTTTGCGCACTTTGTTGGTTTGAGGCATGGGTAGGTGAAGTAATGACTAAATATTGGCGACTTGGGCAGCTCTGCGCAGGGCTGTGAACAAATACTGAAGGATTTGGTTCAGGCATGACATTGCTGACAAGTGGCTTAAAGGGGTAAAATACTGATACGCTGGCAGGTCATCTTGCTTGTCAAAGCGGCTTGCCGCCCAAATGTTCTATATACGTTGGATATCATATCTCTACAAGCTAACACAACTCCCGCACATGCTGTTATGTCAAAACAGGGTTCAGGCACTTAAATTTAACAATAAAGAGCCTTCAGCTCCGTCCAAAACCTTGGCGACCAGAAGCGAAGCCTAAGTCGCACCTAGAGCCTCCAATGCTCTCCTCAATTCCCTTACTGCCGTAGGCACATCTTCAAAGTTCAAAGCTGAGATTGCCCATTTGGCGTGCTTCTGCGCTTGAGACATGGCCATGTCGTCTGCCACGAAGTTGCCCTGGACCTGCTGTGGGACTTGGCTGAAGCCTCCCGGCGCTGCGAATGTTGATGGGGCAGTGCTCGGCGGCGGTACGACCGGCCTGGATACATTCGCAGTAGGGGCTATATTCATGTAATTAGCAGGAGGAGGCGATATCGGCGCAGGAGCCACGGCGGGTGTCTGTCGCGGACTCGCAAAAGTAGGCGGTCCAGGAGCTGGGGGAGACATGGACTGGTGGATGCTTGGTACAGACGGGGCTGACGGCGCAGGAAACCCAGAATCTGAAGCAGCGGGAGGCGTGGGTGCCCAATCTCTCGGGGCAGACGGTGGTTCTGCGGGGTGATATGTGACGGGATTATGCGACGGCGGTGAAACTGGTGATGGGATGCTTGGAGGCGGATCAAAGTAACCTGGATGAGCAGCGCCATCCTCGTATCCCGGCGCACTGGGTAATTTCAGCTCACCATCATCTGGCGCAGACGGCAGATTGATAGCTGAGGCAGGGCTGTGGGGTAGCGATACGCCTGCATCATCTCGCGGAACATCTGCGGCTGGTACGTCTGTGTCCGGGGCGTCTTCAACTGTTGCAGGTCTTGGCCCCTGGCTGGACGAAGTGGCCAGTGATTGGACTTCAGGGTCATTGGGGTCGAGGGCTGGAGCTTCTAATGGCAGGTCCTCCTTCTTGGGGTTTGACTCGTTGGGGTCCTTGCCCTCTTTGATCGCCTTGATGATTCGCGCCGCATTCCACTTGGCGTATTTGATCTTCTGTTGGGTTTCGCCATCGGGCGGCCCCCAGATGTTGACAAGATTGAAGAAGGTCAATGCGGCATCGAATGTATTGGCCGTGTTGCCTGTGACCTTGCCAGCCTTGATGACACGCTCTGCCCGGTCCAGCGTTTCCTGCGCAAACTGCTCGACATATGCCTGGCCCGCGGTGTCGTCCATGATCGCATCGTCGTTGGCGTGTTCGGCTTTGGTCTGTTCCGATGACATGGTCAGTCTGTACGGTGATCAGTCGCATCTCAGGTGATCATACCTCCTCCAGCTTGTCCATCAGCTTCATGGTGTAGTCCAGGATGTCCGAGTCGGTATTGTGTAGCTGCTTGGCGAGGATCTGGTTGACCACCCAGTATTCGCCTGGAACTGTTTAGCAAAGGTAACAATGATGCAGCGAAGATGGCGAGACATACACCAGTATGAAATGATGGGCTTCACTGATTGCAGCTGGGCGCCTCGAGTCGCCGTCTTGTAGAGACTGACGTCGGCCGCCTTGAGGGCAGCGGGAACCTCGTCGGCCATGGCTGGTGCCGGTGTTGGTACTGACGCTGGTGATGATGAGGCTGGGGCTGGGGCTCGGGTGTCTGGGCCAGCTGCACGATCAAAGAGCTCCGGGAGTATGACGAATGCAAGTCCCAGGGACATGCAATTTCGGGAGTCAACGTGGTCGCGGAGATGGTATATAGCGCGCTGATGTTGTTGTGAGGGTGAGGGGTGCTGCCTTGAAGGCCGCGTCGTCGTCAATGCTCCGTTATGGTGTGCGATATTCTAAGGTTGACTTGCTGGGAGTTTTGGAATCGGCGCACTCTGTAACGGTAACGGTAATGGGCCAAGCGCCACACTTTGGACCTCCAGACTCCAGTGCCCCTCAATTGATGGCTGGTGCCGATAAGAGCTTGCGCCACATGGTGGCTGAAGCTTCCTTTTATGCACGCACCTCCACGCACGTCCCTGTGCCTAGATATTTACGTACCTACCGTATACAGTAGCACGGATCACACGCTGTAATTAGCTGGAATTACCCCAGATTCTAGAAGCTCCCCTCCCTGCCACCCGTCGCCTGTAGGCCAGCCCACGCAGTAATTTACACGCTGGCCTTTTTGCCGAATTGGCCAAAAGAACAGCTTGTGCTTGTTGGTATCACCACCCACCACCACCACCGCCGCAGCCGCCTCGTCAATTCTTCAATCTGTCCCCTTTCACGTAATAAATAAGCCTCCTGACATGCGCCCAACCTTCAACGGCCCGTGGTGATATGCCGTTCTTCTCCCACTCATAAACCTGTTACAGCCTCATCCGTCTTTGTTGATCTCCCTGCCCCGCGATCTGCTGTGAAAGCCCACAGCTCGCCTCCATCATGCATCACTCCACTATTCCTGCAGTCCTGACTGCCCTCCTGGCCGCCCTTCCAGCTGCCCAGGCGGGTCTCTATCCCAAGAGCTCACCGGTTCTTCAGCTCGAAGGCAAGGACTATGACAAGTTGATTGCCAAGTCCAACTATACAACTGTATGTCTCCTTCTCCTCAGCCCCAAGCCTTGTACACCGACAGCTGGCTAACATCAACACCCTCCAGATCGTCGAGTTCTATGCGCCCTGGTGCGGCCACTGCCAGAACCTCAAGCCCGCATACGAGAAGGCCGCAAAGAACCTCGAGGGACTGGCCAAGGTCGCCGCCGTCAACTGCGATGAGGACTCGAACAAGCCGTTTTGTGGCACCATGGGCATCAAGGGCTTCCCGACCCTCAAGATTGTCCGCCCCGGCCTGAAGAAGGGCTCCAAGCCCGTTGTCGAGGACTACAACGGCCCACGATCCGCCTCGGGCATCGTCGAGGCCGTCGTCGACAAGATCAACAACCACGTCAAGAGGCTATCGGACAAGGACTTCGACTCGTTCCTGAGCGAGAACCCCGAGGCGCCCAAGGCCATCTTGTTCACGGAGAAGGGCACCACCAGCGCGTTGCTCAAGAGCATTGCCATAGACTTTCTGGGTGTCATTTCTGTTGGACAAGTACGAAATACGGCAACAAAGGCTGTCGAGACATTTGGTGTTGAAAAGTACCCTACGCTTGTCCTGCTCCCTGGCGAGGGCAAGGACAGCATTGTCTACGATGGAGAGCTAAAGAAGGAGGCTATGGTCAAGTTCCTGTCCCAGGCTGGATCACCCAACCCGGACCCGTCAACCGCGAAGCCGAAGAAGGAGAAGGCATCCAGCCAGCCTTCGTCGGCTAAGACCAAGACCAAGACCTCGACGTCTACCGAGTCCGCTGAGCCGTCAAGCGAGCCCGAAACGCAGGGGACTGAACAAGCCGAGGATCCAACCATCCAAAAGCCTATCATTCTTGACGTGGCACCCCCAATTCCAATCATCAACACGCCCGAGAAGCTCGTCAAGGAATGCCTGTCGCCCAAGTCTCACACCTGTGTCCTCGCCTTTGTTCCTTCTGGTCACGGCGAGCAAGCTGAGAAGGCCCTATCCAGCCTAGCCGAGCTGGCGTTCAAACACGCCCAAAGCAAGCGCCATCTATTCCCGTTCTTTGAGGTTCACGTCGAGGATGCACACGCCAAGGAGATCCTCCAGGCTCTCGATCTCAAGGAAGACGTCCAGATCCTTGCAGTCAACGCTCGCCGCAACTGGTGGCGACACCTTGAGGGGACCGACTTTGGTCACGAGGCTATTGAGAGCTGGATTGACCAGATTCGCATGAGCGAGGGTACCAAGAAGAAGCTACCCGAGGGCATTGTCGCTGCCGCAGCTGTGGAAGAGGAGACCATCTTCGAGGCTACGCCCGAGGCCACATCAGAGCCAACCCCGGAAGCCACCGAAGAAAGCAGCACCATAGTCGAGACCGAAGCCCCCGAAGTCACTCCTGAGGCGGAAAGTGAGTCGAGCAGCACCGAGACTTCTACCCCACAGTCCGGCGCTGACCCGGTTCCCGATGCGAAGACGGGCGATGAGCATGACGAGCTATGAGCGTTCTGAAATCGACTATGAACATTGTACTGTTAGCAAAAAGGTTTGGCTTTGGGAATAATATAGCGAGATGGGATTACAAAACCTAAAAGATGAAAATGCCAGATAGCCGAATGTCAAAAATCGTCTTACCTTTCATGTCTTGATTTCTGTCCATGGTGTCTGCGGTGACAAATCCAGAGGCACCTCGACCTCGACTTGTTCGAGCCCGTAACCTCTAACGCGTGTTCGCCACCGCTTCAACCGTCGATGTCCATATCCCCGACGCCCACGCCTTTCTCTACCACTCCCTCTCGCACCATACGTCCTCCCTTCTCTCTCACTACTTGGTCCAAGATCTCTCGCACCTGCTTGCATCCGTCAACACCGACAGCGAGCATGCCCTCCAGCCTAGCGACCTGCACCCGGCTCTCGCACACGAGCACAACGACCTTGTCGCTCTCGCCGAGCGTCGCGACCGTCAGGCTCGGCAGCTCCTGCTCCTCCTGCTGGTTGAGGTCCAGCAGCGGGTCGGCGGCCTCGTCGTTGGCCGCGTAGCTCGAGGTGCTGCCCGCCGTGCAGGCGGCGACGTAGTCCGTCATCGGGATGCCGGCGTCGATGGCCGCCAGCGCGGACGCATTGATCAGCGCCGCCAGCAGCGAGCCGTCCTGGCTGAGCACGTGCAGCGAGACGTTGATGGTCGAGTGCGGGAAGAGGTGCGTGTGCAGCGTGCTCGAGAGGGCGCGCGAGATGGTCGTTTGCATTTCCTGGATGCGCCTGCAGACGGTGCGCACTCGTTAGTATAGAACGTTTTCCCCGTGCTTTCGGTCCCTTCTTGTGCATGAACTCACTTGTCGCCCCGTCCCCGCCGCTTGCGGTCGACGGAGCTGAAACCCGCGACGACGATGCTCACGATGACCTGCGCCTCTTTGGTCTGCTCGCTTGCGCCGCCACCTCCTCCCGCGCCACCTCGCCGAGGTTCAGTCGGTCCGTTCACCACGCACATAACCTTCGTGTTGCCCATCTCGAGGTAGCTGGAGCCATCGGCAGCAGCCTGGGTGCGGATCTGGGCATGGCATCGTCGCAGCTCGTTCCAGCGGCGGCCGTCGACTCGCAGCAGCGCCAGGGAGTAGGCCGAGGTGTCGAGCGGCATGGTGCAACGCCTGGAAACAGCTATGCTATGCGCCTGAAAAAGAATCAAGGTGGGCCGTTTTCTCGAGCGGTTGGCTTGCTCCCCTTCAATTGGCGCCTAGATGTTCGGGCTGTGGCTTGTTGTAGTCCTGGGATGGAAGCTATGACTTTTCGTCCAAAAAATTTCGGTGCTCTCAAGAAGCTCTGATTCGGAGGGGCAGTTTTCGGGGCAACTCAGGTGCCCCACCAAGCATATCGTTTGTGAGCCGTCCATGAGACGGCTGCTATTTTATCTGAGCACTCGAATTCCGATTTATCAATCTCGACTGCAGTTCTCGAAGACGGAGATACACCTACATATACGGAAAACAGGCAAATAGCCCCGACTTGATTTGCATTTATGTCGAAGGCAATTGATGAGATCTCTTTGCACCGACAGAATTAGTGTCTTATCAGAATCTGATCTTGTGCCCATTACATCCCACATCAAAAGGCTATTATTGAAAACGCGATCGACCGTTCAAGGAGAAACACAAATCCACGCATGTCGATGCATGACTCAAAGTCAGGCATGTTTTCAGCATACCCAAAGACGATGCGATGAAGGGCCAAATTGTGTATTCACCGGGAGTACACGAGTTTCCACGGGGAAGGCGCAGAGCATCTATCTCATTCGGGCATGCCCGTTTATTAGACATGAAGATTGTTCATTACAGTTCCGTTCCCATTCGCGGACCCTTGACCTTGCTGTCGGATGTGGAAAACGTCGCCCTCCATCCAGACCACCCAGTTGCTTAACTCTTTCTTCCGCGCATATTCGACGAGGTCAATCTTCTCTGCATTGGGCTCGTTACCCGCAGTCTCTTTCAGTTCATCAAGATAGTGGCCCATGTCACGGTTTTAACGAAACAGGAGGGCATCTCCTAGCATCGGCTCTGCGTGCTTCAAGAGAGTCGTCTGGTTGCGGTACATGTGGTATGTGAGCACTACAGTGACCAGAAACACCATGCACTAGTAGCATCTTGTGATCCATCTCCAGCCCTCACTGTCTCGCTGTGATAGGTATGGCAAACAGTCAACTTTCACAATGGGTTGATTTTCTTGTGAAATATGGCAGTACAAGACTGGAAAATATGGGCGATCAGTACGGGTCCCATCAAGTTTACTTCTACCATACCAGCCAAGACATTGTACTTTGAAGTCCAGAGACATGAGCCACGAAGCGAGAAGAAAGAAGCAGCTACTTGCAAGATTCTTGAAATTCAGGCAAAATAAAGTAACTGATAAATCGTGAGAGGCCAAGATAGGCAAGCCGCTGTGGTGTGGATTTGGTTGGAGACGAAGGGGTTCTCTGTTGGGCGTCTGGCTGCCAGGTGGCCGTCAGCCGCTTTAGATAGCCTTCCATATGATCTCTCGCAGGATTTGGTGCCTTCCACCTCATCACACACCACTTTGCACCTAGACCTTCGCCCGTCGCCCTACCCTTTCTCAAAGCCACAGGAGTATTATGATCTAGATCTAGGCTATTCTACTACAGGCCTTTCCATAGCCACGGCCCTCGATACTGATCCTGTGACAAAGAACAAAGGCCTTATAGATTGATTCAATAGCGATGCATTATTTGAGTATATTTCAAAAATCATCGGGCCAGAACAGGGATTTTCTCTATGTCATCACCTTGTCTTCTCAACCTAAAATCTTGAGGAAGCTTGAGTCAAGTACTAGGTTCCACGGTAGACTTTGATCCAAGTTTTGCAAGCTCAATCTTTCGAACCTGTTGAGTATGCATGTTCTTAAAACAGGTTAGTATGCCTTGTAGGATGTTTCAGCTCGACTGAACATACAATTTCAACACTTCTCCGCACAAGATATCGAGTGATCGTAACCGCCTTTCTCTGTCCAAGTCGGGATACTCGGCCAATGGCTTGACTTTCTACACTAGGGTTCCATTGTGGTTCTAAGATATAGACCCGGCTCGCTGCTGTGAGGTTAAGACTATCAACGGTCAATTTAGTTTTGCAATCAAAACCGGAGCTAGTCATACCCAAATGCACCAACACCGGTACTCATGAGAAGAATGGCATATCGCTCATCTGAAACAAACTTATCCATGTTCAACTGGCGTTCTGAAAGGACCTGGTCGCCATCAATTCTTTGGTGCAAAATATAGCGTCTTTTGAGATAAACAGAGACGAGATCCAAGCTTCGAGTCCAGCTAGAAAATACAATGCTATTGACGGAGTTAGTAGTCGAATGATCAATAAAATAATCTAAAGCACTCACCTTTTAGTATCTCCGTTGCCGCTGTCTGTCAGATCCCTAATCAACGCTTCTATCTTGGAGGAAACCCCTATTTTGTTGAAGTATCCTTCTTTGCCATCATCGCATTCCAGATATTTCTTCGGGGGCGTCCGGCAGTTGTCAGGATACCTACTGATACGGTTGCAAATAGGGCAAGTTGACTCGGTAGGGTTTTCTGGGTTTTCAGGTCCCTTGGAATTTTGTAAAATGCAGTCTTGACAAAGCTTATGACCACATTGACGACAATGTGCATAAGAATCCCCAATTAGGTCAAACACGGCAATAGGGATACCGCATTGCGAGCAAATGCTCTCTGCATTCTTTCCAAGTGTGTATAGAAACTCTTCACGCTCCGCCTTGGTATCTCGGTGTTTGTTTTTTGTAAATGGCTTTTGATATGTCCCATGATTACACACAAGTCGGAGCTGTAGTTGCGCCTGAAAAATACCAAAAGCATCGCGCTTGGCCGGATTGAGCTTCGCCTTGTCCCTGATAAACTGTGACATCGCGGTCAATGTGTTATCGTAGTGTAGTCGCTCATCTTCTGTCAGATCTACATATTGATACGTTTCGGTGATGTTTGGCAAATGTAACAGTTCTTGTGGCCGTCTAAGACATATACAATCGAAGAGGAACGCGAAGTTTTTGGAGGCAGATTCCACATTGTCGTCGAAAGGTCTGACGATATAGTTTTGGAAGACGGCTTTGTTTTCCAGTTGACTTATTCGCAAAAACGAGAGCAGAGAGCCGACATCCTCTAAATGATTCTGAATCGGAGTTCCGGTTAAGCACCATCGGAAGGTAGCCGAGAGTAAACTGGCGGCCTGAAAGAGGGTTGTCTCGCGACGGCGAATCATATGTGCTGAGTAATGTTTATTAGACCGCCAGTCTTTCTCATTGCGAAGATTGGCTCTGTTTACCTTCATCTAAAACAACTCGAAACCATTCAATGTTGAAAATGATACTGTGACTTTGATTTGCAGCCGCAGCAACGGTATGATATGTTGTGAACACAATATCCTGAGATAAGTAATCTTGGATATCTTGGTTCCTCCCTTTTCCGTAGTACTTGTGAACCCGGACGTTTCTATCAAGGTGCCTATATCTGTTTAGGGATACTCCAAAAAAGAACGGGGAGGATGGGCACGGACAATTCAATCTCTTTTGACCACGAATTCATGATGACTACCACCAGAGTAAGACTGCTTAGTTCAATCGTATCGAATAAATGAGAATCAGCATCAGTACGTACGAGTAGATGGCACAATGATAAGTGTCGCCTGTGATCGTTGTTTTTGCGGTAGCAAAGATGATTCCTTGGACCATGCCTCAGAGACACTTGAAGTTTCCATGATAAGAGCCAATGTACTGAGTGATTTTCCCATGCCCATCTCGTCAGCAAGGATCCCACCGCCTAACTCTTTGGGCTCCTCCATTGACTCGGCATTAGTCAACTTATGTCGGTACCTATCGAAGTGTTAATCTAATCATCATGCGTGCTGAAAAAAGTCGTGAACCATACAAAGGCGTTGTGACGTTACACTCATGTGTCCAAAGGCGGAACTGTGGATTGACTGGCCCTTGTTCTCGTTCAAGCATGAAAGAGAGTGCAGATTCTTGGTGACTAGAAACGGGTTGTCAGCGGACTATTGGAACCAGAAATACTCAAGATCAACTAATGAGACGAGAGAATACTATAAAACGGCGCAACCGACGGTAAAAGCGGTGTGAGGATACGTCCACCAGCACCTGTTCTCTCAACATTGCGATAACGCGACAGTGACTGGTAAAGTGTCGTAATGGTTTGCTCAAACACAACCTGCTCATCTCTAACAGCTCTGGAGACATCGGGCACTTTCGCAATGTTGGTTTCTTC
The DNA here is from genome assembly GCF_000392275.1 of Phaeoacremonium minimum UCRPA7. NCBI lineage: Eukaryota > Fungi > Ascomycota > Sordariomycetes > Togniniales > Togniniaceae > Phaeoacremonium > Phaeoacremonium minimum. The sequence goes on along the minus strand of NW_006921506.1, from coordinate 371,792 downwards.
GGTCCCCTTCGCAAGCGGCTCCTCAATACCAGGAAAATGTAGTACATGAGGGTTACTATACTCGATGTCTTGTGTGCCCTGGTCAGGATCTTGTAAATAGAGATGTTGACAGCTTAAATCAGAGCCAACGCCGTCGGCATCATCTGGAGATCCATAGATATTTAGATCCGCTTTCAGTATAGCTTCTGCGGGTCGTTTGGCTTTCCGGAAAACTGACTGGAGTGTTGATGTCTTAACGTAAGCTTTAATCTCAACAGAAGAATACTTCTGAAGTGCATCCAGTCCTTTATACACCAGTTCGCTGACTTGAGCAAACAAGCTATCATCTAGAAATTTCAACATAAAATAATTAGATGACTTAGACACGTCGAAAGATTGATAAGCACATAGAGGATCCACTCTCGCAGCCAATTCTGGCATGTTACCGACAAGCTTTATAGAAACCCCATTAAGCTAAGACATTAACGTGATATTCACATGGCTTACGACTTTTGTGTGAACTCACCATGCCGTAGCAACAGAATCGACTTCCTGCGGCACGGCTTTCCAATGCGATGCCTTCCAAGACGTTTTTAGCGATTGGTTCTCGTAATAATGAGGCATCGGCCCATTCCTGTATGTTCATCCATGATTGACCTAGTCCATTAATATCAATCATAGGATCTGCTCCTTCAAAGAAGTTATCCGGTAGTTGTAGCTCATTCGAAAGGTCAGATTCCCAATACGTGTCCCATGTCGAATGGGCTGAGGCTTGGCAGTCAACCGACCTATCGTTGGCCCGATCATCATCATACACTGCATCCATTAGGTTCACATAGGCTTGCATATTGAGATTTGATAGTCTTCAGGCAAGAGCCAGAGCGCACTCGATGTATCTTGGCGGATTTGAATGAGTGCGGTTGTTCAAGCCTAATAGGAAATACCACAGCCTTGTCCAAGACTCACATGATCTTAGCTATCTGGGCTGTGCAATGGCTGCATATTTGGCCGGCGATTGATTAGCTCAGCAGACTAGATACGTACCTCCTGCAAAACAGATTCACCGACGAGGCTCTGCCTGAATCTAAAGTTGGCAATCTTTGACTTCTTGAAACTCTGTACGATCAGGTCTACGTATCCTTTTGAAGTGTGATTGATGTAGTAACTATAATGTCCTCTACTCCACAGACAAGCTCGCCCAACGGGTTCGAGAAGGCTCTGAAAGCTTTCCATAGTCGGCTGAGCTCAGCTGAAAGGGCTCAATTCAAAACAGCCACTCTTGATGATTTGCAGATCACAATATTGGCGATCCAGTCTAAACAACGAGCTCGAAAAGAGATGATGCACATGGGAAGGATTCAGGCATTTCTCGAAGCCATGGAGCAGTTTGCAAAGGTGATCGAGGTCTTTCTGAACGCTGCTGATCTCCTAGCATTTATATGGGGCCCGGTGAAACTTCTTCTTCTGGTCTGTCCGCGCTTTCCTTGTGTCCTGGCGCTGCTGACCATTTGAAAAGACTGCCGCATCCTGGTCCGACTCGTTTGATGCTCTTCTCGACGCGTACGATACTATATCGAAGAATCTGCCCATCTTCAAGAATTACGAGTCTATCTTTGCCGGAAACAGTCGAATGCAAGTCATACTCGAACATGTTTGGTCAAATATTCTTGAATTTCACATCCAGGCATTGCGCATCTTCGAACAGCCAAGTTAGTGATGCCGTAGCTGAACCTTTGAGTCTAGTCTGATAATGCATAGTGTTACGGCTCTTCTTTAGATCCCTTTGGAAAGATTTTGATAGCAGGTTTAAACATATAATCAATGATCTTAAATGTCAGAGAGGCATAGTAAAAGACCATGCGGAGCAAATACACATTGGCCACTATGAAATGGATCGCCTCAAGGTCATGGAAGAGTTCGAACATATACGGACTAAGATAGCCTCCGATAAAATTACCTTCGTCATCCAATGGATTGCAGGGCCCGCATCTATCCTAGACCACGAGGCCTTGTGCGCAGTCCGTCAGGCGGAATATGACACTACTAAGAAAGCCACGGCGACGTGGATACTGAAAAATGAGCAGATAAAAGCCTGGCTGGCGCCAACCATCCCGCAGGCGTCAACAATCTGGATCAATGCAATTGCGGGAGCAGGCAAGTTTGCAAAACGCCCCTTCAATTGCATGGCAAAGTTAATATATTTCAGGGAAGAGCGTCATTGCCTCAAACATCATAGAAGAAATAAAAACAACAACTAACAGCCCAGTGGCATTTGCTTATTGCAAACACGGCTATCCGGACAAATGCACGTTCATCTCAGTCCTCAAGGCCATCCTTAGCCAATTGCTCAAACAACAGACCCACCTTGTGCCATTCTACTATGACGCCGGCATTCAGAGCGGCGAAATTACACTGTGTTCCGCAAAGCTATGCAAGACTCTCCTTCGTTCTTTGCTACAAAACATCACGAAAGTTTATCTCGTCATAGACGGCATAGACGAGTGTGATCCCGGCGAGAGAAAGCAGATCTTAGACTACTTCAACGAAGCCTCCAATGTCTGCGACACGACTCACCCCGGAAAACTTCGGATTCTTTTCCTCAGCCGCGATGAACCCGATATCAAGAAGGCATTGGCATTGGCTGCCACCATCAGATTTGGTCGCACAGACACCTTGGATGATATGAGATCATATGTCCACCATCGCACTGCTGATATCAGCGATAAGTTTCATCTCGCCAAGGAGTGGAAAGAATATATTGAGCTCAACGTGCTCGATAGGTCTGATGGTATAACTAGTCCTTTCCAAGCTAGAATTTCTCTAACCATGTTCCAGGGATGTTCTTGTACGCGAAACTCATCTTGACACATCTTTTAGCCCAGCCTAGTCAATATCATCTTTTTAAGGAGCTCGACCGGCTCCCCAACGGATTGAATGACGCGTTAGTATTTGGGGTTACAACTTAGCGAATGGCAACGCTGACATCTTTCTCTAGCTATGGCAGGACACTCGACCGCATTCAAAATGATTCAAGCAGTAACGAGGCCAAAGTTACTCGAAAGATTCTCTGCTTGATGGTCTGCTCTAAGCGTGCTTTGCGGTGGCGAGAGTTACAATCGGCCATCTCTATTGATCCCTCGGAGCAAGTCATTGATCCAACTAGACGATTGCCGATGCACATCAACACCATTTGTGGCTCTCTTGTCGAGATCCTTGCAGGAGATAGAGTTGAATTTTCTCACATGACAGCCAGATTGTTAGTCCATACATCCGATACTCGCCGTCAGAGATGTGCTACTAAGAGTCCTGCTATATATAGATATGTGGTCGAATCCGGATACATACCCATGATACTTGCAGAACAAGCAATGGCGACTCTTTGCTTAAATTATCTCACATTTGAATGCTTTGAGCAGGATATAGACTCACATCAGCTGGGCCGGTTCGGACAGGAAGGCTACTTCGTTTTCCAAGATTACGCAGTTGCGCATTGGGAGGATCACGTACTCGGGCTCCTCGAATGTTTGAACCACGCACAGGGGCATCAAATGCCTGATTCACACGGTCTTTCGAGCGCAATCATAGTCTTTGGCGATCGCTTCCGCGAAGACTTGTCCTCGACACATGTAGATCAAGACCAACCCTCCAACAACCCGAACGCTCTTTCTGATGGGTGCTCCGCAACTTTGATGCTTCTAGGGAAGCATGCCAAGACCTCTCGAGCGCTTACTGATGGAGGGCGAGACAACATAAGTCTAAGGAGCCTTAGAGACTGTCTCAATAGGAATCGGGCTGCACTAGAGAATTTATCGACGTCGACTGCAAAAGGCAGCGCCGAGATGAAGTCTCTGGGAGAGCTGTACGGCGATCGCTGGTTTAAATGCTCGAGAATGTCGTGCTATTACTTCCACGAAGGCTGCCAGTCTGCGAAGCAACGACAGGGCCATTATGACCGCCATGACCGGCCTTTCATCTGCGACGAGAGCGACTGTCCTGCTGCTAAGATTGGCTTCGCATCATTGAAGGAGATGGAAAAGCACAAACGGAACGTCCATCCTGGTATCGAGAAACTTTCAGCGACATTTCTAAGATTGAAGAAAGCGAAGGAGCCAGAGGCAACGAAGAGACAGTGGCCATGCCGATATTGCTCTATGACACTTCATTCGAGACTGGATTTCAGGCTACATCTAGCAACGCACCACTTCTCCAAAGGAGGTACAAACTCCATGAGGTAAGCCAGTGTTGAGGATAAGTCTACGAGCTTAACGCTTTAAGAGTGAAATTTGTATGGACTGCAGACTGGCGGTCAGATGGACTGCAAAACGCTGCAGGCTGGTTGTGTGTAGGGTCACAGCTATCGCGAAAGATTTTAGCGTCCACGAGGCAGTGAGCCAACCAACAAGAGGTCGTAAGGGCTGTCCTCGATGGCAGACACATCCCTCGTTGGTCGAAGAAAATTTTAGCGTCAACGAAGCAGTAAGCCAGCCAATTAATTATTAGCAGGCCGGCGAGGACTGACTCTGATAAATTCAAATTTGAGGCAATACCGGCAGTTTGTGTGCTTCTCATCTTTGTGCCTTGTTATTGGTGGGTTGCCTGCTTCATTGACGCTAAAATTTTCTTCGACAACTCTGATCAAGACAACTCATTAGGACTCTAGCCACACCCCCCGGCAGCTGCAGCCCCATTGGGACCTCGAAGAGCATTCTGATTGGATCGCCCAATTCAGATTCCAAATTTCGTCGGGGTTTTTTTTTTCAGCCCAGCAATGACTGATGTGGGAAGACATACAATTGGATAGGTTTCATTATGCCAGGGGAGGTTTTGACTCACCTTCTGTCCCTTCAGTCTGCTCACGATAGTCTGCAGAATGATCTCAGACCTCTATTTTGCCTCTTATGGCGAGCTGTCTGCTTCATTGACACTAAAACTTTACTCGACCAACTAAACGAAACAGTCACACTGTGGATAAAAAAAAGGATTTGGCCAAAGTGGGGTAGCTAAGACAAAGCCCCTGATCCCTCCACGACAGCTATTCCTGGCAAGACAGCAGAGCCCTGCCACGTCAGCATGGTGCCTTCATTAAGCGTCCGTTCCTTCGGTATTCGATCATGCTGTTGGGTCACATGACCTCCACTACCTACACCCACCTACCTTAGCCACCTACCACCTTCTATACTACCTAGGTACTACCACTTAGACAGATACATACACACTTTTGCTACACCCAGGACAGACAGGCTATACAGCTTCACCCTTGGTTTGAGCTTGTGTCTCTTGTGTTCTCCTTGCAGTGCCCTGATACATGCCACATGCATGCGAGGCAGATTTGGGCAGATTGGAAGGGATGAGACCTTCAACGTTGCAGCGGAGGCAAGGTATCTTTTCTTGGTCGATCGGTTTTGCGTACACGAGGAGCAGAAAAGGGGTTTCGTCATGCGTATGGAAAGCAACTGTGTCATCTCCTGGCATGTGCCTAGCTTTGTCCCTTGCTTCCTACTCGCTCTCGCCGAATCTGCCGTAACTTCCATATCCGGAAGTTCCGTAGTGCCTATAGGGTATGCTGTGCAAAGCAGGCTGCGACTTCGTACCTTTACCATGTTCTACAAGCTTAGGCATGAAGTGTAGCAGAAGTCGTGTTGGTTATTTCAGTCTGCCTTACCATCATCGCAAAGCGATGCAGGTCTCTTATATTGTAGGAATTTGGATCTCCATTGATACCTTATGTTGATATTTTACCTAGAATCTTTCTGTTTTATATTTTGTCCATCTCTTGTTAGTGTGTGGTTCAGTGTTGTGTGTATGTCATCTTCGTTGGGAAAAGTCTAAGGTAGATAGATGAGACTAGAAATCAAAACTACATAATCAACACTAGAGACATATTAGTTCTCTATAAGAGAATCGAAGAAGATGAGTAGAAATCAGATAGATGGAGTCTGGAATGCACCCCTATAAACTTGATACCTTTTCTTTTTATTTGGCTGTATAGCAACTTTGACCAGGGTGGCAGATTGAGGCTCCCAGATAATCAACACACTAAGCACACCCGCCACACACCTGCTGCACACCTGCTGCACACCCACAACACAGGTTAAAGCAGCAGCAGCACTAGCCCACTCACGAAGAAGGAATGGGCGAGAGCAAGATTCGGGCAGCATTTTGTTCTGTAATCAAACCTATCTGGATTCAGTCTTTGGGTACGTCGTCATCAACTCTAGCATATAGCATCACTTATAGGTTTTGATTTCCATGGCCGAAGGAGAGATCTACTACTAATGCTAAAAATGCTGTGAAAACGAATATAGGCTCTGCTTCCTCAACAACGACCTGGATAGTACCTTTGATGAGCAAATGTTGTCTTAGCATAGCCTTTGTGACGATGTCGTAACGTACTCGCCTACAACACCTATAAAAAGCGCTTTCACCGCCTATCCAGAAGACTTTTGTGAGCAAGATGTCGAGCTTGCCTGTGCCGAGGCCAAAACCTTGCTCAGCGAGTGCTTAGCCTACATCTCTGAAACCGATGCTACTCGATTTAGCTCTTGTACATGTCGGCCAGAGCTGCAACAGCAGGACGATACGTGCCAATATATTGGCAATACGACTTGTCTTGGGACTACTGCAGCGTTGTCAAGTCTCTTCGGATACAGTGTGTGTTCCAACTTTGCAGAGGTGATCGTCTCTATCACAGTAAGTATGTTAACCTGCAGGGACAAGCATACACTAATGATACGCTCTAGGAAGCAGACAGTGTTTCTACTAAGCCTACTACCACTGTTATACCCACACTTCCTGTCTCGTCGGCGATCCCGGGTTCGTCGACTTCGGCAATACCGAGTCCACTGTAGTCTTAGGAGAGTTCAAGCGGAGGCCGAAATCATCCCTGGGTAGCTGTTGAGACCTTTTTTCTGCATTTTCTGATCACCATACTGGTTTAGTTAATGTAACTTATGTTTCCCTGTATTCTCCTGATGAAGTGTAGTATAATATCTGTGTGATTCAGGGGACCTGTCTGTAAGGCTCAAGCATGTGCGTGACAGTCAGCAATTTTACAACTATTCGAGTCATACGGATTGGGACTGCTTCAAATTGGAAGACGACTAGACCTTGCCATTTGTGTGAGTTGTCTATAGAGGCTGAGGTTGGACTGAACAATTCACCAAAAGATTGGCCTCCGAGGCTTACGACCTAAAACTCAAATGCTCTTTACGAAACACCAAAGCTTTACAGGTAATAACCCTTGATAAATCACGTATGGGTATGGATGATAAAGCTTAGTTTCTCTTTATTAAAGCAACTACAGTGATATTTAAGCTGTTGCAGGCTGGACATCTGTGCTTGTGAACGTTGCACAGGTCGCGCCAGTGGGATCGACCTGCAGCTGCGCGGCACCGTCGTGGCCACTGGCACACGCGCCGCTCGTCGACCGCAGCTCGCCGCCGGTGAAGGTGACAGGCTCGTTGGATGTGTCCGCGCAGTCCACAGCCTTGAAGTGCGTGCCGTTGAAGCCCACACATGCATCCACGTCGACCAGATCAGGTCGGAAGCCGGCCGTGAATGTCCGCTGCACCTTCAGTACATCCTCGCCACCGATTGTTGTTGGTGTGATCTGTCTATCCGCAGCTGTGTTGACGCAGGCAGCATCGACGATCTCGCCTAGAAGAGGATGGATATTAGTTGACTTGCCCAAACCTACGTTCCTTGATAGGTCCTTCATAAGACGGTATTTACCATTGTTGCGGAACGTCAAGCACTCATTGCCAGGGACGCCATTGACCTCGAAGAGAACTATGGTTTGGCCAGATGCCGCGGTCGTGGTACCTCCAGTGGTAGCATCTGCCGCAGCGCTGGTGGTCGCAGGGGCAGCAGCAACTGCAGTTGAGCTGATTGCAGCAGCATTTCCGTTCCGGTTACCACCATTTCGATTCCTGCCATTGCCCTTGGTCTTGCCCTGATGGTGTCTAGGCTGGACAGCGAGGGCCGAGGCCGAGGCGGCCAAGGTCAGGATAGTAAGGAGCTTCATTTTGACAGCGAATATGGACAAAAGGTGCAGATATATACAAGGCAATGAAGATAAGCAGTGAAGATCGAAAGAGTGACTGTAGTGAATGGAAACTACGGAGTGGACCGGCCAAAGAGAGAAAGAAGAAGCGGATGATCGACGATTGATCCAAAGGGAAGACTCTGCTGGATGATCGCCCGAATGCTAGAGGTTATATACTACCCTGAGCGGACCCGGTCGACGATTGTATCGGATTGACGGGCATTTCTCCTATTGATCAAGCTTAGTGCATATAGCCTTGTAGCCAAGGGCGTGTGTCGTCTCAAGCTCTAGTCATCTCGTCTGAATGCATGGCAATGGCCCAGCACCCAGGTCTGCCGGGGCTAGCCACTAAATTTGCGACTAAAATTTCCCTTTGGCGCGTTTTCACGATGTCTCACGATCGGGATGAAGCGAGCGCGAGAATCTTAGGCGAGCACCCTGGGTTTCAGACCAGGGGGGGAGCCCCTACCACTTGTGGGGTCTTCAATACGAACGTCTCGGTTTCTGGTTCCGACCCCAGGTTTGGGGTCCCTGATAAGGCTCACTTGTAAGCGCCGGGGTGGTTTCCTGGCTTTCCACCTTTTTCAGGGGGGTTTGACGGTGCAATTGGGATCAATATCATCGATCACTTCGTTTCTGACGAATTGGCTTTCTTAACCCGTGTCAACGTCTGGCCTTGGAATTTCAGCGTTGACGATTAAAAACAGATGGGCTCAAGCAATATTGAGAGAAAAGGCCTATTGAGATTGATTGCTTATGCGGTATTACTCATATAGATCTAGACTAGCTCGCTAGAATGTTAGTGTTAGTGATTGTTCGCTGTAGGTATTAGGGAGGCTCTCCTCGAAATGCTCCCTACTTTATTTTCTCGAAGGATTCAAGCATGTCAGACTTAGGCGCGCAGCCGCATTCAAATAACAATAAGCTTGTGAGGATTTGATTCTCAATTCAGTCGCGATTCATCAGAACTCTTTGATGTTCTGAAAATCTTGAAAAGAGCAAATAATAGCTGTTCTAGATACTAACTTTAGAGCGTGTGACCATGTCGGAGATAACATGTGCAAGCCGATTCCGCGGTCACGTCATAGAAGAGGTACAGGTGCAAGCCAGAGATCCACCTCTTAATCAGGGAACGCTCGCATCTCTAGACATGCAATCGCTGCACTACGTTGTGCGACCATCTCACAGATTAGTTATCTCCTCTATTTAAGGCTATTTCACTAGATTTCCTCCGAGAACCTAGACTCATCATCAATTTAGAATGTCCAGCGTGGACACCGACATCGAGCCCCATACCAGCGGGCTAGCTGCAGCATTCGCTGCATCCCATGCTGAGGAGCATCCACTCAAACTCTATGGCGGCTGGTTCTGCCCTTTCGTGCAGCGTAGCTGGATGGTGTTGCACGAGAAGAAAATCTCTCATCAATACATCGAGATAAATCCTTACCGCAAGGAGCCAGAGTTTCTCGCTTTGAATCCTCGGGGTCTCGTCCCAACCCTTGGCGTGCCTGTTGATGCAAAGGGGAAGGAACAGAAGCCACTGTATGAGAGCACGGTCATCTGCGAATATCTTGATGAGGCCTATGACGATGAAAGCAAGTATGGCCCGCGACTTTTGCCTAAGGATGCGTACGAGCGGGCGAGGTGTAGACTTTGGATCGATCACATAAACTCGCGCATTATCCCAAAGTTCTACAGGTTCTTACAGCATACTCCCGATTAGTCTTACAGCATCGAGGAGGCGCGCAATGACTTTCTAGGTCAGATCCGTATTCTCGTGAAAGAGATGGACCCTAGTGGCCCATGGTTTTTGGGCGACCACCATAGTCTGGTGGACATCATGCTGGCGCCGTGGGCAAAGCGTTTATTTCTGATTGATCATTACAAGCCCGGTGGGGTGGGCATTGATAACACAAAGGAGCCAGATACCTGGGCCAGGTGGCAGAGTTGGTATGATGCCACTCTTGCAAGGCAAAGCACAAAAGACACCTGGAGCACTGAAGATAAGTACATTGCTACTTACAAGCGTTACGCGGAAGACACTACACAATCGGAGGTCGGAAGAGCGACCAGAACAGGTGGTAAACTTCCATAGATGCTTTCACAACATCCTCGGAATCATTATGACGAGTTCAGTATTTTAACAAATGGTCACAAATTCGAAGCCTTGGAGTCTTTATACTATACATTCAAAAGATCTCGCTTGCATAGCAAGACAATCTCGTGTACTGATATACAACGTGCTGTGCCGCAGGGGTACGCATATCAGCTGCTCATGATCAATACCTCTGCATATGAGGTAGTAATGAAGGCGGGGAACATTGTAAATGGTAAGATCTTCATAAAGCCTTCTTATCCGCAAGAATCAGCTTCAGTGATGTATTTCTCGAGTCTTCAAAGTTCCTGTAATTAAGCGTTGACACAAGCCTAAAATCTACTCAATCTCACGTAGGAACACATATACACGATATCTCATAGAGAACGCCTCTCAAAATGTCAGCACCTCAGCCTCTGCCCCATATTTTCACAACAGAAGAAATTGTTCCCACCATGGAACGTATCCTGTCCCAGTTTAAACAATTGCAAGATGCAATTGTACAAACTGTCACGCCTTCAACCGCCACATTTGCAAATGTGATGCAACCTCTTGCGCAGCTTGACAACGACACGACAGGTGACCTCGGGGTAATCTGGATGCTCCAATATGCCGCTCCTGACAAAGCCACGCAAGATGCTGTAGCCCATGCCCGGAAACTCTACAGTGTAGCCGAGGCTTCATGGACTGCACGAGATGACTACTATGCGCTGCTTTGTGCAGCGCAAGCACGGGACGAGGAGATAGATCCCGAGTCGAAGTTGTTGCTCGCGGAAACCATACTTGAGTACAAGCGATGTGGACGCGGTCTACTAAACCAAGAAGAATCAGACAAATATTTGAAGGAAACACTTCATATTGATGACTTGAGAACCAAGTTTCAGCGCAATGTATCGCAAGAGAATGGCGGGTTGTACTTCAACGAAGAGGAGCTCGATGGTGTGCCCCTTGAAGAAATGAAACGCTGGAAGGATGAACAGCCTATTCCAGAGGAACCACTGAGAAAGTTTGTGCCATTTGCGAATGGCGGCACAGTCACAGTTTTGACATATGCACATAATGCCGATACTCGAAAAAGAATGTTTCTTGGTGACCAGGTGAAGCTGGTTGTCAATGTCCCTCTTCTCCAAGAAATTGCAAAGAAGCGTCAGTTGCAAGCTTCGATGTTAGGGTATGCGAGTCATGCCGATTTCAGGCTTGAAAGAAGGCTCGTCAAAACTACCAAATGGGTAGAGGATTTTTTAACCAATCTTTCGACCAGTCTCCAGCCACTTGGAAGAAAAGAACTTGATATTCTTCAGAGGCGACGATTGAAAGATTTCACGACCGAGGATGATACAGAAACAAAGCATCCTCAGCAAATTCCCCATGGGATCTGCGTTATTATCAGAATATCGTGGAAAAAGAAGCCCGGGTAGACCATACGGCCATCTCTGAATTCTTTCCTCTGGAACCAACAGCGGCGGCGATGCTGGGAATCTTCTCATCTTTCCTTAATTTGCGCTTTGACCTCATTCCAAGTGATAAGCTCGGAAACCATCTAATCTAGCACGAGACGGTCCAGGTGTTTTCTGTGTGGGATGGTAACGCTGATGATGCCGAGTTTGTCGGGTATCTATATTTCGACCTGCTTTGGAGAGAAAATAAATATAGAGGAAACCAGAACGTCACTATGGAATGCGTGAGTTTTATTCACATCGCAGAAATGTTCGCAAATTCGTTCGTAATTATTAATATAGGGCTTCTTGAAACCAAACGGCGGCAGACACCAACCCTCGACCATACTAATGTGCGCTTTTCCTACCTCAACCCCAACCAAGTGCGCCTTGTTGAAGCACCACGAAGTGGTGACGCTTTTCCATGGTTAGTCTATGGACCAAATGAATGGCTTCAGCACTGACAAGAATAATCTCGAAGAGCTAGGTCATGGGATTCACAACCTTGTATCAAAGACCAGATATGCACGCTTTCATGGCACTCGACTTCCTCCTGATTTCGGAGAAACGCCAAGCGTCATGTTGGAGAACTGGTGTTGGATGCCAGAAGTCTTAGAAGAGCTCAGCTGCCATTATTCTACGCTGAATTCTGGTTGCATGGCTAAATGGCGACAAGAACATCCAGGCCTTGCAGATCCGCCTCAGAAGATACCCCTAGACTTAGTTTACCGTTTAACAAGTCGACGTTACGCTAACAGAGCATTGTATCACTTGTTTCAACTGTGAGTAATGAATATCTTGGTTTACTAAAATTGGTAACCAATGTCTGCAATATTAGATCTACTTCTCTTTTCGACATTGACATCCATAGTGTAAGGACTCGTCAAGAAGCCGAGTCCCTTGATCTCCGAAAGATCTGGTACGATCTTCGCGAAGAGGTGGAAGGCATGGACTTTACAGAATGTAGACAAGAAGGGTCACATTTTGTTGCTTTTACGCACCTCACAGCCGGGTATGACTGTGGCTACTATGCGTATCTTTGGTCTGTAACTACTTGCTTGTGACACTCTGCCCGAATTCTCGGCTATATCGCTATGTTATATTCAAGCATTGGCTCGCCTTGATCACTCCGGTTGCTTTTCGCTGATAAATTTCTCATAGTTGCACCGCCTTCGCTCAGGACTTATTTCAGCAAGTGTTTGCCGAGGATCCTAGTAACTCTGAGACCTGGAATAGATACCGCCGCAAGATCCTGCAATATGGGGGAGGTCATTCGGACTTACTCGGATTGCTGAGCAACTTTCTTGGTCACACACCTAATTCAAGCGCCCTTATCGAATCTCTCAGGCGAAGTAATGTTCACTAATATAGCACCTTGTTGGATCACGAGGAATGAACCGTGTCTAGTGACGTGGGAGCTGGGGGCTGTGTCTCATTGTCGGATTTAAAGGGAACGCCTCGAAATAACGGCCACGACTCGAAGTTAGATTCAATTAGAAAATGCTATATTTGAACAGGAAAAGCATTTCATACCGCATTCATTTTCTGCCTTGATCCGATATCAATTGGCCAGACCCAAGTCTCCGCTCGGGCACGCACCACAGGCCCGCTCTACGCAATCCAGTACTGTTTCTACAAACCACTCTTGACGGCACCTCTCCAGGCTATCCATCGCTACGGAGCAAAGGTATGATCGTTCTTTCTTGGCAGTCAGGAATTCCTTGCAATTACGGCAGTAGAAACAGACCATGATGTAGTGACACATCGTACCAATGATAGCGAGCTTGCCTTGAGAGTCTTTGAATGTTATCAGTAAGACAAGATACTGATCTCAGATCTCCCACATTGGCGCTTCTGCATTCATAGGTATAGGCTCTAGAGTTTGTCATATCACATCACAAATGCTTCGATAATGTCGCATTTATTTACATCAGTTAATTCTAAATCACTTACACAGTCTTTGTCTCCAATTGAATCCTCCTCCATAACTAACCGCTGCTCGTACTCTTCAAAGGAATTAGTTCACAAAGAAGCACATTGTAACGATTCCTTTCGTTGAAGAAAAAATCACCTGAAGACAAAGTGTATTGTGTAAACAGCTTACAAAGGGCCTGTGTATGCGAGATGCCAAGAACCGAGCTCGGCATTGATCGATGGGGATCTAGCGGGGTTCTCCACTAACTCACTCACTGGGTTTTGACATGGCATTTTAAAATTCCGATGCTGCGTGTTCGAAACATACGCATCGCCATTTCATGCGCTTTAAATCTCTAGAGATAATTTGCGATCACAATAAAGAGCGTGGGCGCACGCCGCAGGTGAGCAGATAATGACATCTTGGATACACTTGAATCCTGGGGCTGCGAGTTTCATATGCGACAATTATGATATTGGTGCAGAGTCCCAGGCTTTGTCTTTCCATGAGCAATTGCCTCATTATGATGAAACACCGCTGCACGCCCTTCCTTCCGTTGCGAAGGAACTCGGGCTCGGTCAAGTGTTCCTGAAAGATGAATCCAACCGTTTCGGCCTGCCTTCTTTCAAAATCCTCGGAGCCTCGTGGGCTATTTTCCGGGCTGTCTCTGACCGTCTTGGACTGGTCTTTGACACCACACAGACCGAAGGGGAGGAACTACTCTCAAAGCTAGGAGATGCTGCACGGCAAGAGGGCTTTTGGCTTGTAACGTGCACAGAAGGCAACTGGGGCCGGGCTGTTGCACGCATGGCCAAGTACTTGGGCATCAAAGCCAAAATTCTGGTGCCGGATTTCATGCCGGATACGACCAGGACTCGAATCAGGAATGAGGGCGCAGAAGTAGTAGTTGTGAATGGGAGCTACGATGACGCTGTTGCGGTTACAAGAAGGGAAGCGGAGCGCGACGAGAAGGCGATATTGACCATGGATATGGGATGGGAAGGATACGAAGCGATACCTCAGGTCGGTTTTAATATGCCACTGTCGGAATTTCAGATGCTTACCACACACTAGTGGGTTGTTGAAGGCTATAGCACCATGCTAAATGAGTCCGATCTACAAGTTGAGCAGGCGACAGATGGGCGGCGGCCAACACATGCATTTGTCCCAGTAGGAGTAGGCTCTGTCGCTCATGCGGTGACTGAGCATTTCAAGAAATCAGAAGAAGGCCACCCCTGTCGAGCAAGCGTTCTCACCGTAGAGCCGACTACGGCCGCTTGTTTGAGAGCATCGCTAGAAGCAGGCAATATGGTCAGTGTATCAACTGGGGATACAATCATGTGCGGAATGAACTGCGGTACAGTTTCCAGTACGGCATGGCCTGTCTTGAAACAGGGGGTCGACGCAGATGTGCTTGTTACTGATAACGCAGTCCACGTGGCTGTAGAGGAACTAAAGCAGATGGGAATCAATGCAGGACCTTGTGGGGCATCAACCCTGGCCGCGTTAAAGACTGTGTGCCGCGAGGCAAGGAATCAGCTTGGGCTAAATGAGCATTCGATAGTTGTATTGTTCTGTACGGAGGGTAGCAGAGAATACGATGTTCCCAAATAGATTCATCATAATACAGCACGATATATGGCCAAACATCGGTTAAAAAAACATCGCTCTTCATTATATTGTTACAAATAGGCCTTCATGTATCCAACTAGGTTTACAATATCTCTAAGAGCCAATACGGTAAACCGCATCCTTCTTGAAATAGTGGCTAATATCATTATCCGCGCCACAACTATGACAGGTGTGCATTACCTTCGCACCCTCATGTGCTGGGCCATAATGACTTTTGCCCATTCCCGACTCGAGAGCGCTTCCAGCACCTGTCCCGGCAGCCGGGCCCATACCGGATCCATGTTGATGATCAAATCTCGAGTTTTCGCCAACTGCGCCCGTATGCGATGGATGTCCACTGCCAAAGCCTGAGGTTTCACCGATCGGCGGCATATCTGATTGACGTTCATGATCAAACTTCGAGGTACCACTAGTTGGGCCCATGCCAGACCCCGGTGCGTTTTCGAATCTTGAGGATTCGGGTACCTGGTGTGGTATGTTCTCAGGCCCGGTGCCCAAACGTGAATTATCTTTGGTGTTCCTTAACGTACTACTCCCGAGGCCGGTAGTCTCATTGGGTGCAGTTCTAGAATAGTCCTTGGCAGTGTATGGGTCAAGCATACTGCTATGGGGCATGCCAGGCTCGTGCTTGTCACGGCCGTGATGATTTGGCGGTGTGTCATATTCAGCCAAGTCTTTCTCATGATGTCGTCGAGACAGTTCGGAGGCTGCAAGTCCGGCACCAACGCCAGCACCGGCACCGACAACACCAGGGGCAGTCCGATCATCCCGAGAAGTTGGGATCGAGTCGCGGGTTCCGTTCTTTGGGTCATATCGCGTGTCTGAGTATCCGGACGTAGGCCCTCCAATTCCACCAGTTGTTCCAGAGGTTCGGGATTCAGGGCCCGGGTGGCCAGACTGTCCGTGATGCCCGGTGTGCTGTCCTGCTTGCTCAGGGCTACCAGCACCAGTCACTGTGTTATAGACACCACCACCAACAGCTTCACCGCTGGGATGAAGTTCATCATTCTTCGACCCGAGCCCATGTCCATGTGAGTTGTGTCCGTGACGCGTGCGTTCAGGTAAATTTCTTCCTCCTAAACTGCTGGCACCATATCCTGCACCGGCTGCGCCAGCTCCAGCGGCAATGCCTTCTGTGGCACCATGATGACGACGTTGGCCATTCTCGACATCACCCCAATAAGGGTGGTCCTTGTTGGATGCTCGATTGAGGTCGACGCCGGAATCACGATGGGTGTGACCAGGCTCATACGCTGCCTTCTCGTGAGGCGGATCCATGTAATTATCGTTGGCGCGGCTATACTCTCTAGAATCTTCAAACGCTCGAGGGTCATCCGTCTTGTGTAGCCTGTGTTGACGAGACTCTGATTCTGGGAGAGAAGCTCCTGTTGATGTAGCACCAGCTGCTCCCCGGCCGTGATGGCCGTGAGCACCAGTGCCGGCACCGGACTCATATCTCTGCTCATCATAGTTCGAGGTAGGGCCTGTCATGCCGGTAGTCCCTGTCTTGCCTGTGCCAGGGACGGCACTTCCATGCGGCGGTACAACCTGTCGGCCATCTGTATGTCTGCCGGAACCATCCTCGGGGAATGCTCCGGGAGGCTTGCTCTCCTCGTATGTTGATTCGTGAGGCTCGCCGGCCAGTGCATCCTTGATCTTTGTCCCGAGACCCATTGTTTTGATAGTGCAATTGATGTGTCAAGATTGATTGAATGTCACTCCAACCTCAATCGGACCCGATGGGTGAAACTACAGCTTCATATACTTCTTACCAACTGGCCGAGAAGTCTGACATCATCTCTGCTAGCAGTTCTGGCAGCTATGAACCTGGAAGTTCCAGTCTGAGAATGAGCTCATACTTGTGGGCTACTCCACGGCAAATGCTGAACGATTTGCATCTTCCCCACACGAAGCTGCCAAGCTTTCGAGTGCCTTGATGTTCGCGCGTTGGCCAGTTGGCAGAAACGAGTGGCGGTTGGAGACGTTGTTGGTCCAAGATGACGGAGTAGTCCCGATCCATGACGCGCCAAACGTCATATAGGGCTACCGGGAGCTGGTTTTAGCAGCAACCCGCCGTGCCTGCGTAGCGTCTCCACTGTACAGCATCTCCGGCTCAATGATGCCGAGTGATCGTCTTGAGGGTCCTCACTAAATTCAATCAAACCGTTGAGTGCTATTTTGGTAAGTTAGTTCATTTACTCTATCAACGCTCTAATTTGAGCGTCACTCTGGGTACTTTGAAAGTTTCGGAGCAACTTCTCTCGGAACTTGAATTGGGTATCAATTATACATGATTTAATATTATACAAACATAGCCGCTGCCGCTAACCCAATAATGAACTTCATAGGTGTCTTGTCGCCTAATAACGAGGTTGCAGCGTTATCGCTGGGTTTTGAAACGACATCGTTGCCTGTACTAGACGCACTTGGCTGCGAAATTGAGCTGGTGCTTGTGGACATGGTTGTTGCTTCTGTAGTTTTTGAAGCGGGCTTGGTTGCTGCCGCAGTAACAGAGGAGCTGGCAGTTGTGCTAGTAGATGTGCTCGCCGAGGAAACAGTATCCTCGGAATCGTTCCATGGCGCGAGGACGCATTCGGTCAAGATGTCGCTGTCGACATACTGCCCATTGTTGACCGTAGGAGTCAGGCTCAAGATATAGCTTGTTGAGAAACTCCCGGCAGCCCATGCCACCAGACCTATGAACACGTCGGAGTTCTCGTTGATGGCAGTATTTTGTGCAAGGAACCTTGTCATACACTACGAGCATTATTAGCAGCTGACAGGAACAAATAGAAAGAAAACGCTACCGATGCATCATTAGAGGCGCCTGTCTCGCTCACCAAGCCCTTCCTCTTGTTTTTCCTCAAGAAATCGGCCAGTTCAGTGAATGCATCAACATTGTCGAATACACATTCTTCATGCGTGCCCGAGTTGTTCTCATCTAGATACTTGTGGATGTCCAGAATTAGACCATCCGTAGTACCGTCAGGGTTTGTCAAATCCAACAACGCAGCAGCACTCCCAGTCGATATAAGAGTGGCTGCACTGTCAAAATTCGTTCCGGGGAGCAAGATCATCTGAGAAGTTGCCCCAGCTTCTCGAATCGCCGTGATTGCCTTCTGGCACGTTTGGGCCCATATTTGGACGTCGAGATCGTGCGGTTCATTCATTAGCCCAAACACTATCTTCTCTTCGTCCGCGTATTTGGTTGCCAATTGAGACCAGAGATCCGCGAATTGCTCGTCGGTTGGTCCTCCCTGGCCGATTATTTCACCATCCCAGCGTGCGAAGTTGTGAATGTCTAACATGCAATATGCCCCTGTGTCAAGACACTGTTTCACCAGCTGGTCAAAATTTCCGAAGTTGCTGTTATCCAGGGTTCCTCCAAGCTTATCATTGACTATAAACTGCCACCCAACGGCTGTATTCGTGTATTAGTAGGTAGCTACAGAATCATAAATCAAGCAAAATCTCACGTAGGCGAAACATGTTCATCTTGTCATCTTTGACAAAATGCTGCATCTGACCCGCTCCATCGCCACCGCCCCAAGAGGTAAATGGCGCTTGAATGGTATCCTGGGGGCAAAACCCTTCGATCGAGCAGCCAAATTCAAATCCCGGAATGGCGACACCCTGTCAACAAACGTTAGATCTTTGAGCCGGCACCATCGGGCGCTTCGAACTGACCAAGAACTGCACTTTTGCAAGAGCTGAGCCCACTAAACATGCCCAAACGAATGACTGGAAATGCATATTAACAGAACAATATGTACGAGAACGAATGTTTTGCAAGGAAATGAAACACAGAATGAATGAAGTCGTGGGCAATCAATCAACAAACATTGAAAAAAGTAAGGGAGAAATTGCGCTATATGTGGAGATTGAACAGTAGCCAAATACGAGAAAAAAGCTGGAGATCTTACTAAGTATGGCGACCTTTTGTCACTAGACCACTGGAACCCACCAGGCGCACTTTGGTAAGGCTGTGTCAAAGCGTGAGATTCGTATTTAATGCGTCGCCATCTGGGTCCATAATTAACAACCCGAGAATGCCCAGGCTCACCAGGGAGGAGCTGAATACTTATGTGGATCAAACAACACGAGTTTCGACACGACCTTTTTGCCCAGCCTTTGCCGCCTACAACCGGGTTTAGAGAAATCCTACTAATCCTGCATGATTACGATGCGAAGTAAAACAGGAATCAGTTGGCCATTGAATAACTCTGCGACACATCTATCTTCAATGCTCATGCTTATGGTCATGCGACATGTGTAAATATGTGCAGGCTCCTCAAGTTACCACAAAGACAGACTCCATACAGGTTGACTAGCTGCCAGCTAGGCACTCACAACGTGTCAATTTGAACTTGCAAGGCCAATTCAATAATTTCACCAACCAGATTACGGCGCATCGGGCTGCATGCTCATATCGTAGGTTGCGTCGACACGGGAAAGAGGTTTTGAGGCTCAGGAGAAGAAGTATTGACTCCTAATAATTTAACTTAAATCATTGGAGATTGACTAAGGCTTGATCCAAACTCCCATATCTCGTCGTCACTATGCGGAAAACAGAAACCTTCCTCTCACGCCCTCGCCTGTTGCTCCTGATTGTCTCAACACTTGGGCAACATCATCATGGCCACTTGCCATGGCACTTTCGAGCGGTGTTTGCCGGACACGGCCTGCAAAGATGTTCGGATCAGCTCCGGCTGCCAAAAGCTTCTGAACAACTGGAACATGGCCTCTTTCAGCTGCAGCGTGAAGCGCAGTAGCACCTCGAAAGACACTTCCGGGGGCATTGACATCGGCCCCGTGGTCAAGTAGCAAGTCCACAATCTCAATATTTCCCACGTAGGCTGCAGCTTGAAGAGCAGTAAACCCTTTGCCCTTGCTGGGCGGAGCGTTGACATCTGCTCCATGTGCCAAGAGCAGCTTTATTATGTCGATGTGCTGGTAGATGCAGGCTCCTTGCAAGGCGGTTTGGCCCGCCGTTGGCGAGCACGGCGCATTCACAATCGCCCCAACTTCGAGCAGCATCTTAACGAGCTCAAAATTCCCACTGTCTGCGGCGCCCTGCAACCCTGTCCTGCCATTGTATCTTCCCGCCGGTGTGTTGAGTTTTGCCCCGGCGTCGAGTAACATCGTTGCAATTTCCAAGTTACCCACACTGCAAGCTATCTGGAAAGCATTGCGATGGAAGTTGTTCCCTCCCGGAGCATCAATATCAACACCTGCCGCCAAGAGAGTAGCCACGACGTCTTCTTGTTCTCGCATGCATGCCGCCTGCAGAGCGGTTTGCCCGTAGTAGCCTTGAGGCGGTGCGTTTATAGCATCTGGATCAGTGTCGATGATCTCCTTCACACGTGCAAGATTGCCTTCGCGTGCCGCAAGTTGAATCTCTGTCCAGCACGACTCGTCTTTATCCTCCGTCTCCAAACTGGGATCCCATGCAGCATCCAAAGCCCTCTCGAGTCGAGATAGGGGCCTTATCTCGGCCATGTCGTCTTCAACTCGCGAATGGCATGCTCGGGATTCTTGAATTGAAGAGATGCTGCTTGGATTATGATTGTGCCAACATATCTCTGTTATTTTGTCTGAATCGCGATTTGTAGCTCTTTCGGTGCTACACTTGACTTTAGATGGTGGACGATTCAGATTGTACGGCAAGGTCACGGCAAAGTCGGGGCTTATGCATTGTAGCGAATCCTACACGTACGCACCTGCCTCATTGGGCGTTGTCAAACCGCTATTTCAACTGGGCTGTATTGGCAGCTCAGAACTGGTCGCTCTTTGACACAAAACAATGCAATTAAGTTGAACTTCGACGGAACATCTTGATATGGTTGAGTCTTGCCATTGCCGTTGCTATTTGGTCTATCCAAATTGATTGATCTTGTGTTCTACTAGTAAATTTACATGCCACCCGAGCCGTCTCGGCAACTCAGAGATGACAGACTAGTGAACCATTCATATTTGACGGGGTGTTTGAACTCAACCTAGACTCGCTTTACGGTGCTTTGCGTTTCAGGCAACAATGCACTGATTTGGTTGTATAACTCATTGTAAATTCTGGTGTGTAAGATCAAGCAACTTCTTCGCTCTCATATGCCATAGTCTCCTTCACAGGGAAAGCGATACACAATCCAGTGTAGACAACGAAGCTCGAGAGTATTCCATATATATATCCCAATGCATACATGTGTGTCGCGCCGTTGGTGATAGTAACTGCCGCATTTGTCTTTGGTTTGTGTGAGTATCAATTTTCCTCATTATATGACAGGCAACTTACTGCTGCAGCTAGACCTGGTATCAACGGTATCCAACCAACACACCATGCAACCAAAGAGCGCCAGTTGGTGCCCAGTCGATTATATCTATAACGACCTCTGGGATTGTAAAGCTCCCGCACGCTATAGCGCTGGTTGTGCACGAGATAGAAGTCTGAGAGAAGCACCCCAGTGATTGGTGCTAACCAGATGGCATAGCCATCCATGAAGTTCAGTAATGCATCGGCGGATGCCAATATGTTCCACGGCGTAAGAGCCCAAGCACCAATGAACGCAATGAGAAACGACCCGCGACGGAGATTAATGTACTTAGGAAACATGGCGTTAAGATCGTTGGCTGCCGAAACACAATTGGCTCCCAGATTTGATCCCATTTGCGCTAATACCATGGCTCCAGCCGCAAATACTGCACCAGTCCTGGCCTTGCTGCTGTCATTCCAATGGTTCATTATGCTGAGCACATCCCATTGGAGCTCTCCATAGATATTTTCGGCCGAGCCAACGATGATTAAACCAAAAAGCGCCATGAGCATGAAAGATGCTGGGATAATGAAGAGCTGCACCCAAGTCTGCCGTTCCTTCCGGGCATAACGAGTGAAGTCATTGATGTTGACCGCAAGAGTGCCATAGTTTCCTAACATGGCATTTAGCCCTCTCATAAATGCCCACCCAAGCGCATGTCCTTGAACTGTGTTTCCGCGATGGAAAACAGGGTTGTCAACGCCGTTGCCAGTAGTGACGCAAGCCCATATCAGCATACCAAAGATGGCGGGTAGGCATAGTATCGACTTGATTACGAAGAACCATCTTAGCCGGCGAGGGTGAATCCAGTGGAAAGGCAAGACGAATAAGAAGTAGATGATATATGCCACCATCATCTGGCTAGTGATGTTCGATGATGCGGGGATCGTATTTTGCATGTCAGCAAATTGAGGCCATATGGCGACCAAAATGACATGCACACACTGCGCCCCTGTGTAGGTGTTGATGCCGTACCAGAAAGCGGAGACAACCATTCGGACGAACACCATCGCGAACGAGAAGTATATACCGAACGGGGCGCGACATTGGATAGTAAAGGGAATATGAAAACGCGATCCCACAGCACCATTAAGCGTCAAACCTATAGCCATCAAGAAGTGTCCTAGTGCGATGATCACAAGACACAATTTCCAGGATAGTCCCATAGAGTAGAGTGAGGAGCCCAGCCTAAGATTACCTGGTGCAATGGCATCGTTGAGCCAGTAGAATATGTCTTGTACGTTTAGAATTAATCCCTCAGGCAAGGAGCATTGTTCGTTGAGCAAGACTCACAGTTAAAACTGTTCCATGTTTGCTGCTCGAGCGGAGTAGGATCCAAATCTGACACGAGGTTAGCCCACAATGAGTCCTAGCGAGGGTGAAAACGACCTACCAGCATTGCTCCATCTTCCCGGCGCGAATGTACCAGGCTGGGGCTCAATTCGAACTTTCTCTTTGAGTCGAAATAGCAAGTTACTGGGAACTGACTGAATATCGGTGGAAGAGGAGCTACCCGGGGCTACATCTAGCGGTGCCGTAACGCTCGGAGGTTCTGTCTTCAGCGGAAGCTCTTTTGAGGAGTCCATGCCGGCTACAATACAAATTTGCTTGAATTGTGAAATGCCATGGCAACAAAAAAGGAAGAATTGCGAACCCGGGCTAGCGGTGGAAGAGCTTGCATATCTAGGACTGTTTGTAATCGGAGCATCCGATTCTAGAGTCCGACTATGGAGTCGACGTGGAGTGTAGTCGGGTGCCCGATGTTCCAAGAAGGTCAATCGACAGATAAGAAACCACCAGATACGCACATGTCCGGATAGTACCCGGAATTCCTGTCGTTATCGTCAACGTTATCTAGACACACACTCGGGACTAAATTGATACTTCCCCACTACTGTGCAGATATCTCCACCTGATTGACGATCGTGATATGTACACCTATCGTATCAAAAGGGATTGCGAGACAGGAAATGGTGCAGATGCTCTAGCGTATTTTGATGTTTATTTTGATATGAGCAACTCCTTGAGCTCTCGTTATACAATGAGCATACGCTTGACTGCTTTTCTCAAAAGCATGCGTTTGTCAATAATCCTCATCGCTTGATTTCAGAAAACTGCTACCAGTCTCTTTGATCGTATTCAGAAGAGATCAATGCAGTAGTTATGGACCGGATCACTTACCGCGACTTTCTTATGGCTTGAGGCTGACGAGCCGATCAATAAGATGCAGCTAATCACCCTATTCTTGGAGAGATGCTGATTTAAGCTGCTAAGGTTCTAGAAGAAAGATTCACAGAAGTTTAGAATAGATTCTGCAATATCAGCCCTAGCAACTCAGCCTTCAGCAGCATCAATTCACCACCCTTTATGCATGGCATCGAGTTATGTCGGCGTTACATGGGACTATATAGTTGCAGTGTATCCGCGTGACCGCAATCGTTGACATTAACCCAAGCAAACGACAGGCAAAATCCGGCGCCAAGACCACCCCTTGACTTTTTGATCTAAACGACTAACTCTATGCTACCATGTGGACACTTAGGAGACTTCATCCACACTCTGAATTATATCATTTTATTGACGACCTAGTTCCGACAATGATGGAGATTCATCAGTCACTGGAACCACTGACCTATTGTGTTGCTCATCGCCCTGATCCACAATAGAAGTCTCCTCATTTCTGTCTAATGCAACTCTCAACACGTGATGCACTCTGCGGCTGACAAGTTGCCAAATCGGCTGTTGCGGCATAATAGTTGTTACTGATCGTGCACTCGTCTGAAAGTCTGCCCATTGTCATAGTCAGCTCGTTAAACAACTCTTGTCGCAGACACTTGGTAGTCACAAACGGCCACTTCAGCGTCAATTTCACTTTGTCATCATGAGGTTACTAGATACAAAAACTCTCAGGTTCGAGGAATTCTTCGAGAAACAGGTTCCAGCTTATGCCATCCTGTCTCATAGATGGGAGAAAGAGGAAATCACCTTTCAGGACATGTCTAGTCCATCGAGCCGACTCCAGGCCCAAAGTAAATATGGATTTGCGAAACTAAGAAACGCATGTGTGCTAGCCTTGTCTCAGGGATACAACTACCTCTGGATCGACACTTGTTGTATCGACAAGACGAGCAGCGCAGAGTTGACAGAAGCCATCAACTCCATGTATAACTGGTACAAGGCCGCCAATGTCTGCTACGCATTCCTGAGCGATGTCTATGCTCGTGAAGATATTACCACAAGTCGTTGGTTCACGCGTGGATGGACGCTGCAGGAACTCATTGCGCCGAGGTTATTGGCTTTTTACTCTGGGGACTGGGAGCCCCTGGGGACGAAAAAGGAACACGCCATTAGTATTTCGAGGAGCACTGGTATCGATGTACACGTCTTACTAGGCGGTGATCCAACGGAGATCAGTGTGGCAAGGCGCATGTTCTGGGCTGCCGAGCGTCAGACGACACGGATTGAAGACGAGGCGTATTGCCTGCTGGGCCTGTTCGATGTCAACATGCCGCTGATATATGGCGAGGGCAGCAAAGCCTTCCGTCGGCTCCAGGAAGAAATCATACGCAGATCAGACGACCACTCAATCTTCGCGTGGTACGCGACTGCTGCACCGCGCGGGGGCCCTGTCAATATTCTGGCGCCATCCGCAAAGGCATTTCTCGAATCTGGTGATGTGTCACCTCACCCATTCCACCGAGTTGGTCAAACGCCAATGATGATCACGAATCAAGGCGTCTCTCTAGACTTGCTGCTCATGTCTGCGGGGCTATCACATCAAGCAAATGACGATAAAGAAGATTACTTTGCGGAGGTTGAGGCGATTTTGGACTGCCAGATAGGAAGCGTGCCGGGGACGTTTCCCACCATCAGGTTGAAGAGGGTAAATGCAAAGCAGACAGCCGGCGAAAGTCATTATTATCGCATTATCACTGCTGGAAGGACAGAGTTCGCCTACTTTGACCATCGTGCGCTGTTGAACGACTCTGCAGTTTTAGGCTTTGATCCTACGCACCTAGAACATCCCGTCTACAAAGAGGCTTTAGGTGAGACATATCCGCGAAAAAGCTGGGCAGTGACCTCGCTGATTTGCTAGATCGCAACAACTTACGTTGGGAGAAGAGGAGGATCACGATCACACACCGTTTGCCCGCTCCAGATCTTGCTGTCAAAGCGTGGTCTCTCTCTCTTCTTGCGGCTCAAGACCCTCCTGAAAACACCAACTTCTGGATCGTGAGCTTCCGTGCTCATGACTTTCACGCGCGGGTTGTGGACGTCTTCCCTCCAGAGAGGTGGGATAGGCATTCAAGCCAGTTCCGAGGGGTGCCCGTGCCACGTAAATACCACGACCAGGACAGGTTTAGGGTGGTCGACGGAGTATTCGGATTGGGATTTATCGGCCGTTTCAACGGGGAGCCATTTACGGAGCATCAGCCACCAGGAAGCGGTCTCCGGTCGGACGTGTGCTTGCTGCTGGGGAGGCAAGCAGACTCACGTCGTGAGAGTCCTGCGCCGTGGTGCCGCCTTGTGTTTGACGGGGACAAGCGCGATCTCGCTCGACTGTATTCTGTCTGGGAGTCTACCTCGGACTTTGGGACGGGCAATCAGGTCAAGTATACGCGCGAACCAGCGGAGCATTCCCTGGACTTGGGAGAGGCATACGGACTCACGGCAAGCGTAAGTGGGAAGGAGATCTCCGGCGTCATGTACTACGTCGTTCGGCTCGAGCCATCGCGCATCGGCTGGCCGAACCGAGGCTTCTTTCTGGTGAGGAATCATGGGCCATAGCCGAGGGAAAGACGACGGATACGATGCGTCTTCAGAGATTCAGAGAGTCGCGTGAATAGCGAGATCTCTCTCCTGTCTCGGCTTCTTCCCTTATATTCGATCATCTACGATTGGAAATCGGCGTCGTCTAGGCGATGATACAAGGCTTGTTGGTCGGTCGGAGGTAGATTGGGTCGATCATAGATAGAATGAAGACTCGGTTGTCGACGTACGAAATCGTAGGAGGAAGAAAATATTGCAAACAATGTTTGGCTAGTCATATTGAAGGTATGGTGAGTTGTTGATGTCGAAAGACAGAGTATCGTGTCTTGTTTCATTGTAGCTTGAACGAATTGACAAAGCAAACAAAGCCAGCAAGCTAAACGGAGGAGGTCTGAGACGAGACAGATGGCCCGTGCGCGACAGCCTTAGGCCTTGGGCTCACGGGCCGCAACGACGCTAGCATTAACTTAGCTAGTTAATTAGTTAGTGATCCAAGCTTATCACTCGCTGTCACTGCGGGGTCAGACGGAGCTTCCAGGCAGGCTGCTTTTTTATTCATTACGCAGGAAGTTACCTATCCTGAGGAAAGCTTCCCCTGTCTCCAACATGTCATTCGTCCAAAAGCCCGCGTCTCTACGTAGTGTGGAGGTAGAGGTGAGGCTTCCCACATCCCACACCTCGAGAATGCGTGCGCGGCCCTTCGAAAGGCTCCGGGATTGGGCAGGAGAAGAAAAGAAGGAAAAAAACCAGAGAGGGCTGTGAAGGCTGCATGACTTTGACTGTTCTTCGCCCTGCCTGCCTGCTGTTGTCCACTGTACTGTACTGTACTATACTGTACAGTATCTTATAGTCACAGCCGCCTTACCGACCGACGGACGGTAGATGAGACGACGTTGCACAACTCGCACGCAGCCCCGTTCAAGGTTCAAGGTTCCGTTTTCGCTGTGGCCCGCAGTGCAGGCGACCAGACCTGAGGTACCGGCAGGACTCTGGCACCTGGTTCCCAGGCCTTTCGCTTTCGTGATCCCATCTGACGGTCCTGCTCCTGCCTTGTCCTGTCTGTACGTGTACCGTCTCTCCCACCGTTCCGTTCCCTTCCCTGAGCCTAAACGTGGGGGCCGAGCCTCAACTCTCTTCTCTTCCCTCCTGCGCCAGGCGCCAGGCTCCCCTCGTCCAACCAGCCATCCATCCTCCAAGGGATACCGGTACTGTACTTTGCCCGGCGAGTGACTCCGTCTCACACCCTCTGACGAGTGGTCCGATGGAGGTTGCTCCTGCTCCTGCCAAAACTCGAGCATCGTGTGACCGTCATTGAAGCATCGACAATTCCATTCCACTCCATTCCACTCCATATATTTGCAAAGCCCGACAGACACACAGACAGACGTCCTCTCAGGATGCCACGACGCACCAGCATCTCCGAGGGCTGGGAAGAGGTCTCGGACGACGACTTTTCAGTCATCTCCGCACCGGGGACCGATGACGAGGCTGAAGCACTCTCGCACTCAGAAGCCGGCATATCCAAACCCACCCGTCGTCCATCGCCGCCTCCCAAGACAACAGCTCCGATACCGATCTCTCGTCCGCCTGCTCCCGATGGTGCCGCCATCGAATGCCCCCCGGCCATCTCGAATCCCACCGGGCTCCCTTCTGTGGCACCCCTCGACCATCCTTTCCTACCCACCGACAGAACAAGCGGCAAGACTGACAAGAACAATGACACCTCGGAGACAAGAGGGGAGGACGACCCGTCGAATCCCTTCAATGCGGAAGAATACCAATATGAGTCGGACGATGCTGTGGAGGAGCTTCTCGACTCCCACCCCGACCCAGACCCAGCCTTCTTTCTCCGAGTACTACGGTCTCTGTCCGAGATCATCACAGAGACAAATCAGTCAAGCAAAGAGCTCATGCCATTCAGCGGACTGTCACACAGAGTCTCCAGTGTCTGCGGCCTCCTCTCAATGCAGGTCGATGAGCTGATCCCCATCGTTTCCAACTACTCACGGCTCTGGAGTGTGGCGTCAAGAGACATCCCTCTCGACCCGAACCTACATGGATGGATGTCTGGGGTGAGGGTGAAGCTGCTAGGCTTGCAAGCTGAGATGCAACGACATGCTCGGGCGGAGGTCCCAGCTGCGGATACCGTGGCTCTGCAGGAATACCATGCTGCCTTGTCCGAGTATCAGTCACAAATGCAAGACTTCTTGCCCATCATGCAGGTGTAAGTGTTCAGATCTATACGATAGATGTACAGCGGTACTGATCAAGCCTACAGAGATTACAACGAGTTCCAGACCCAGCAAATGAACTTCCCCACCCTGCAGGGTGGTGCTGGTGCCTCCACAGCTGCAAGCAGGACATCGTCATCCACAGCCTCGACGAGCGCCATGCCGATCCCCATCCGCAACGCCCAACCCCGTCAGCCGTGCCGGCCCACCCCGAGCTCCGACATGTGGGTCCTCCGACAAGAGCTCTACCGCCTCAAGGACGAGATGCAGCGTACGATCGAGCTGCTCTCCGACTGCGTGTCGGCCCTCCCCTCGAGCGGCGCGGGCCTCGCCTCGGACGTGATCCAGTCCTACGGCGCCCTGTTCAACACGGTGACCCTGATCCTGTCCAATCACGGATCGGACTGGATCGAGCACGGCTTGAGCGGCGGGCTCACCTATGCCGAGTTCACGCAGCTGGACATCGTCTCGGTCCGCGACTTCAGGGCACGCCTCGCCCAGATCTGGGAGGCTCTGGCGGTAGAGCATCTCCGCGGCTGTGGCTCCTGGAGCGCGCAGATGGTGGAGAACCATCGGCGCCACATGCTGATGGACGAGGGGCAGCTCGATCGCCTCGAGACTCTGGCCGAGGTGCTGACTGCGACGCTCAATCCAGAGCGTAACTCGGGTAGCACACACCCGTAGCGTAGCCACACGCCTCAAAAGGATTCATGGTTCATCTTGTGTCCCGACTCTCGGGTTGGATTTAGGGCAAAGGGTTAATTCGCATTCGGATTCGGATTTTACAAAAGGTCTACGGAGTATCTGGATGGACATGGTAGGGGTTGGTCGCCTCGAGCAGGTGCCCGTCGGTGTTTCAAGCGGCACGATTGATGGCAGCTTGAGGACAGATCGATATAGGGTCCATCGGAAAACACTGGAGGCTCTAGTTTTATTGCTTAGGGATGACATTGCACCGGAAATCACGACAATCATGACATTTATCTATGCCTCAGAGAGGAGCCCTCCACCTTCAGTGAAATAATTACATGCCTGGAAGTAGTGTGATTTTCTTTGTGTTTACGACTATTAACAAAGGGAGCAGGTCATTGATGCACGCTGGAGACTTCAGGAACAGACAATCTATTAGCACTTGCAAGCGGCCATGCAAGAATTTTCTTTGCTCACCCGGGCCTTGTTGTTCTCCAGTAGGCTATTCCGTAAGGTCTAAGTAAAACTACTAGGTGCCAGAGGGCCCAGAAGGCTGACCTGCTTAAGTAGGTCATGAGTAAGGGAGCGCATTAATACCACAGCGAGACCAAAGAACGTGAGTGATCTAGAGTATTGCAACACAACAAATCTTTCTTCAAAGGCTTCAGTCTCGACTAAGTCAAGGTGAAGAAAGGTAAAGTGATGAATATTCGGTTGTAGTCTTAAGGGGCGCTCAATGAGCAAGACCACAAATTAGAAACACGGCGCCAGCAAATTATTTGATTGCTATTAAGATGTTGAACCGAAAGCTCCTTCTCTTGTATTTCATCAGAATTTCACGATACAATTGTACCAGATGTGAGCTAGTATTTACATAGGGATTGTGATACGGAACATGTTAGACGCCTGGAAGAGCATCTCGATTTAACAAACGTCCATTAGATTTAGAATGGAGACAGGGCTTTACCTCCACGGAGAATGTTTCCAGACGTACTATCTACTTGCCGTTATTCGTTCAGACACAGACATAATATTCGTTATACTGACTCAAGAGTGTAATGGATTTGTGACTCCTGAGAGAACATAGACATGTTTTTACTGGTATATTGCAGCTTACTATACTGGAAACAACAAGTGACGCTGAAACTCTATCATGAGTCATTGGAAAGGATGGTCTTATTGTTCAACTTACTAGAGTTTGACAGGAACTGCCGATATTACCAATTAGAGTCTAGAAGAACACAGTTAGGGATCCCTTAGAAGCCTAGTAATGTGGCTAGAAGAAAGTCAGATCCTTATGTTTGAAGGAGGAGCCCTTTGCTCATGTCAAACCTGCTATAATATCCAGGGCAAACGCCCACGACAAACAATCAAATGATGCATCAGCAACTGAGTCTTCTTTCAGTACTATAAGAATACGGTGCTTAATGCAAGATTGCTTGGTACTCTGGAGATATCCAAGTCGACAAAAGGGGCAAATTGCCGGGTTGCAACGGAAGCGTCGAGAAATCGAGTCTATCCCGAATCAATTATAGACAATTTCTACTTATAATTCTGCCATACCACTGGATGCCTAGTGAGCACAGACACGTGCAAGGACTGAGAATTTTTGTTGCTGGTTCCCTCGAACTAAAAGTGCAGTGCTTCGTTGGGTTCCCGCGGGTATCCAGCCTCGCCAATGCCAGGTTGTTAGGCTGAATCTGAATATGCGATTCGGGGTTGCAATTGAAGCCCAAAATGGCTCGTTCTTTCTTTTAAACTTGTGATCAATGTCCGTCGTAATGCAGGTGCTTTGGGCGAGGCTCAATTAAATATAATTTTCTGATATCGTCTTTCTGTGTCGTGGTGGGAACTACCGAGAAGGTTAAACAGCAGGCAGCATCGTCCGTTGTTCAGCAACCTTTGGAATTCTCGGCTTTCTACAGACGGAAGTCGACCGCAACGGTTAGCTGCAGAAAAGTGTGAATAATACACCCAACCGTTCTCAATTCACTAGAGATTCTGTCGAACAAACAAATTGACGGAAAGCAACCCTCCTCTGCTAATCCTTCGCTGTACCAGATTTTCACTCAGCTATATCCGTCACGCATTGCTGCGAAATTTTATAATCGATACATCAATTGTCTGAAGAAGAAGGCCGTTGAGCACCAATTGGAAGAAGAACTCTCCAATACTCGATTGATTGCCTGAGGTTCCCAATCTCAAGTTTCAGGAAAACCACCATCATGAATCCCACCTCTCATCACTGGTAAGAAGACAACGATAGCACAACCTCGGCTGGTCCCGCATTTGCTGACTGTTTGAAAAGCCCAGTGTGCGGCTTGAAGAATGACTTGCGATGTGTTACCACAAGAGGGCATCTCGTCGAGTGCCCAGTCCACCAGGGCACATATCACAGCACGTACAATAATTGCGTGCAGTGTCTGGAGGCGGAACGCCGGGCTGAAAGAGCAGAAAGAAAGGAGAAGAGAGAGGAGGACAAAGAGAGCCAGAAGCCGAAGAGAAGAAACAAAGCGAAGTCAACCTCTTCGATGAAAATCAAGGAACAACGTCGACTCAAAAGTAAGTCGGCGTAAGGCGCCTCTGCCAGAAGATGTAATTCGGAGCAGCGGTCACTTAAATAGGCTGAAGTTTCAGGAAGTCAGCTTTTCACATCATGAGCAAGCAAATAAAGAAGTTTTTGATCTGTGTTTTATTGTCCGAATCTTACCTTGTTAAATTCTATCAGTGGTCCAGCCCGCTGATATTTCTATCTCTGTTGATGTTTTGATCTCAATCATCGTCACGGAACAAGTTACCAAACATACCAGAGGTAACCATGACTCCATCCACTGAGGCAACAGTCATGCCCGAGGTGGAAGTTCGGCTGTTCCTGTCCGCCCTGTCGGATGTAGCAAGGTTTTGTTCAACATTCTGCTTAGAATGTGTTGAACCAGAAGAAGAGACACGCTTGTACCTGCTCTCTCGGTCCTTGACCGCGTCGGCCTGGAAGTTGCTGGCTTCAGTAGGCTTCCTGTCCACATGCGAGCCGTAGGTGGCTACACTTGTAGCTACACTGTCACGAAGATTGGGTGCAACGCCAGTGTAGACACTGGTCAAACTGCGTCCGGCGTGGTCATGCATGTACATGCCACTCTTGTTAGTAGGGGAACGGTAAGCTCCATACCCGTCGAACCGGTCGCTGGGCTCCTCCAACGCGCTCTGTTGAGGTCTGAAGGTCCCCAGCCCGGCACGCGCGAACAGTCCAGGGGCCTCTGGGTACCTTTTCGTGAAGGCGTCCCAGAACTTGGGGTCCACCACAGCCGGCACATTGTCAAGGGTGAGGGAAATCGCACCCTGTTTGATCAGACCGTCGTCGATGATTTTGTGCAGAAGCCAGAAGACATGGCTCGCGATCGTCGCCATGTACTTGGGATTGTTCTGGGCCCGCTTGTCCTTGACGTACGCTTCGGCGATTTGGTTGAGCATGGACGCGAGAGAGACGACCTTGGTGTTGGCCAGACCGCCAAAGGTTGATGGGCCAGCGGATGTAGCCATCCCAATCTCGCCGTCAGGGGTTAGTGACAGTGGCACCGATACGATCGAAATTTTGCTGAAGCTCTCTTCACTCAGCCACTTGATGCGGATCTTTCTGGCAAGACCGTCGCGAGTCCGTAGCCAAAGGTAATCTGGCTTGTCGGGGTGTGTCTCGAGGTCCTTTGTCTTGCCCCATGACTTCACAACGTCTTTGCTGTAATCCGGGACAAGGATCGAGATGTGAACAGGCACGGACTGGGTGTAGCCCCACAGAGACATAGCACTGAGACCGCAGATTGCATAATGGATATGGTGAAATATCTGGTCCAACTTGTCGACAATCTCCACCATGATAGATGGCACCAAAGGATAGTCCTTGGGAAGTTCATCTGAGACGAGGTCACCCAAGTCTTGCGATGGCCGTCGAGACCGTGTGGAAGAAAAGCGAGCAGTGGTGCGAGGCAAGTGAGGAAGCGGCTTGTCGTTGTCTGGTTGGTTCCGTGGCCTTGCTGTGCTGCTACCTGTGCTGTGGTTGCGTCTTGGTGGGAGTGTGTCCTCCGTCATGTTGCCGTACGTGCGTCGCGGTGGTAGCTTCGCGAGAGAGTTAGCCTGTGTGTTGATGTACGCATCGCTAGGAGTGTACTGGGAAAACGGGTGTGGGTAAGGAGTTGCAGGGCGGCCGTCGACTGGTTGCAAAATTGCGCGACTGGGTAAGATCCAGGGCAAACAGAAACCAAAGACAGAATCAAACCACGAGTAGTTCGACATCTTGGATGGCTGTGGTTGCGATTGATCCGTTGTGTGTCTTGAAGGAGTGTTGCCGAAAGAGATGTTCGATGGTCCGGCCATGTCTGTGATGATTCCTGCACTTGGGTTCTAGGATCTTTATAGAAGAGGAAGGATCTCGAACAATGTAGCTAGCTAAGGGAGCCAGTTGTCTCTGGGACGGCCAGTCACGACATTATATACACAAACAGAGCCAAGGAAAACAAAGGTGCTTTGATCGTATGCCTGAACAACGCTGGTTGCTCAATATAAAAGACTAATCACAAAGGCAAAAGAATCATGTTCAAAGAACATACCACAGGCATTGTCCGGACATGAACAGCCCCCAACATGGCCGAGATGGAACAAAGGCTTTGTACTGAATGCTCACATTCGCATCGGGCCGGAATGAACTTGAAAACCGTGTCATGCGAAGGAACCGCAGAAATGGCTCTCATCCCAATTATTGGTCAAGATGTTCTAGCCGAACGCCTACTCATACATGCCGACGAGCAGTCGGATAATTCCATGTCTATTCCTCCAAAACTCAATTGCCAACTTCAGAGCTCCTCTTCCTCAACTTCCATATCGTCACCGTTTGATGCGCCGTTCGTGCCATTCGTAGCCTCCTTCTTCGGCATCGTAGCTTCTTTGTCGATCATTTGTCTTGAGACGGCGACAATGTTGTCCTCGATAAGCTGTTGCCCAACATCCTCCAAATGCTTCTTCGGGTCTAGTTTGCCGACATAGCGTGTCTTGAGCTGGTCCTTGGTGAGCTCGGTCTCCTCCTTAACTCTCTTCTCGTAGCCCTCCGCTAAGCTGACTAGATTCTCGAGTCGCTCCTTGTTTCGGTCACCCTCTAATCTGAAGTCTTCCATTTGGAGCGCCTCGGTCCAGACCTGCTTGTGTAGGTTCATGAGCATGTTCTCCTCGAGCGCAGTTTTCCTATAATTGATGCCGATAGAGTAGTAATGTCGGTTGAGCCCATGGATGAGGGCCTGAATGGATGGCTTGTTGAGGTGTCCGAGGTTCGATGTGCTTTGTCGGGGCTCTTGGCCAAGCATGAGGGATTGGGGGTTGATCAAACGGAAGGCATCAATGACGACCTTGCCTTTGACTGATTGGATAGGATCCACGACGACGGCGACGGCTCGGGGCGTCAACTGCTCAAAGCTCTGTTGGGTGTTGATATCAACCGACGACAGCCAGCAGCCAAAGCCAGGATGCGAGTGGTACCATCCAACGACTGACTCGGGTCTGCCAAACGGTTTGTTAGCTGATCTAATCCTTTGTCAACATCACACTATGCGCATCCGTACCTGCCCGTTTGCCGCAACATGTCCATCATCTTCATCTGGAATACAGGGTCGACGGCCTCAACACTGACGCCAGTACCACTCTGAGGCATCGCAAACACATCTACTACTCGAACGGTGAAGTCATCGACGAACTCTCCTAGCATCAGGCCCATGACTTCCATGGGAACACCTGCGCGGCCGTGTCGCAACATCTTGAGTAGAGCTAGGGAGGAGATGTAGACGGTCTCGGAGTTATCGATCAGGTTCGAGTTATCCTACAAAGCCGCATAGTCAGCATCGCGTAGATCGACGAAGCCTGCTCTGAGTAGGTCAGAGAGCATATGAAGAGATGCTTACCGATCCGGGCTGCGTACCGAGGCCACCCAGGCCACCGGCTCCCAACATCGTTCTGAGGCGCTCCATGTCGTCTGTCGGGATAGGAAGGACAAAGGAAGGCGACTTGAGACAATCTTGACCAGGCTCAATTTGACCAGGGCTAATGAAAGATGAGACGGACGCAAACGCAAACGTGGTGGTTAACCTGTAGAATGAGTGGTGGTGGTGATGATGAAGCTTCGTTGTTTTTGGTATGGATGTTGACGACAGCTCGAAGCAGCCTGGCGGTAGCAGTGGCCGTGGCTGACTGGAGGCTAAGGAAAGGTAGGCCAGGGCACCTAAGGCGGCGCCAGCAAACGGATTTCTCAGCGCAGCGCCTGATCACGTGAGCGCCTCAGGGAGCTCGGGCCATCCCAGCCTTGTGTGGCTCGGGTGGCGTGAGCATGTGTGAAACGCCTCCTCATTGGTCGTCACTAATATTGTTCCAATCCAGCCCTGGAGCACAAGAGTGCGCTAAGCTTGGCTTGGCTAGCGGCTCCTGGCTCCCAGTAGGCGGCTGGGGGAAGCTCAAATGCCTTTCGGCGCTTTTTGCAACTCGGCCTCGTTTCTCCCACCATCCATCCCACTTTGTGTTATAAGGCGATCAGCTTGTTCTACTTTCAAGCTTCGAATCCGCCGTTTCGTCTTGCGCGGATATCTTTCTAGGTCTCTTTGCAATCTCAGGATTCAATTTCTACTTTTTTCCCTCTTCAAAATCCTTCCAACTATCGATTTACGAGCTCTCTGTCGCATCCCAGTACGAAGATGACCGATCCCGCGGGAGTCGACCGCTCCCATCCTCTCTACAGCCCGGTGAGCGTGAACAAGAAACGAGTCGCCTACTTCTACGACTCTGATATCGGCAATTATGCCTACGTCACCGGCCATCCTATGAAGCCTCATCGTATCAGGCTGGCGCATAGCTTGGTCATGAATTACAATGTCTACAAGTTTCTGGAGGTCTATGTGAGTCTCCCTGTCTGCGCTACCTCTGACATTTCTTGCATCTTTCGAGCCCCTCTCGCACAACAATGCTTGAAACAATTTAACATGTCATGATTACTGACAAGAACCTGAATAGCGCGCGAAGCCCGCTGTCTTTACTGAGATGACCCAATTTCATACCGACGAGTACATCGACTTCCTCCAGAAGGTCACACCAGACAACATGGACAGTTACTTAAAAGAGCAGGGCAAATACAATGTCGGAGATGATTGTCCCGTGTTCGATGGCCTGTTCGAGTTCTGCGGTATCAGCGCTGGTGGTAGCATGGAGGGTGCCGCCCGTTTGAACCGCCAAAAGTGCGACATTGCAATCAATTGGGCTGGTGGTCTACATCACGCCAAGAAGAGCGAAGCTAGCGGGTTCTGCTACGTGAATGGTGAGCTACCTTGCAAAATGTTCTTCAATAACTCATTCTGATCTTTCTAGATATTGTTCTTGCCATCATTGAGCTCCTCCGATTCAAGAAGCGCGTCTTGTACATCGACATTGATGTCCACCACGGAGATGGCGTTGAGGAGGCCTTCTACACAACCGACCGTGTCATGACCGTCTCCTTCCACAAATACGGCGAGTACTTCCCAGGTACTGGTGAGCTGCGCGACATTGGTATCGGCACAGGCAAGAACTATGCCGTCAACTTTCCTCTCCGCGACGGTATCACCGACGCCTCTTACAAGACCATCTTCGAGCCTGTCATCTCTGCTGTCATGGAGTACTATCAACCGGAGGCAGTCGTCCTCCAGTGTGGTGGTGACAGCTTGTCTGGTGACCGACTTGGCTGCTTCAATCTGAGCATGCGAGGACATGCCAATTGCGTTAACTTCGTGCGTGGTTTTGGACTCCCGACTCTTGTTCTCGGCGGTGGTGGCTACACAATGCGAAACGTTGCCCGAACATGGGCTTACGAGACCGGTCGTCTTGTTGGCGTCGAGATGGATCCTGTCCTGCCGTACAATGAGTACTATGACGTAAGTTTGTATTTCTTGGTTTCCTCTTGTGCTATTCACTGATAGTTGGCAGTATTATGGTCCCGACTATGAGCTCAACGTCCGTCCCTCCAACATGGAGAATGCGAATAGCACCGATTACCTCGAGAAGATCAAGATTGCAGTCATCGAGAACCTGAAGAAGACAGCCCCTGTGCCGTCCGTGCAGATGCAGGACACCCCGCGTCAGGGACTCGGTATGACCGACGAGGAGGAGGCAGAACTTGACGATCTTGATGAAGACGAGCATAAGGACGAACGGGTCACCCAGCGCCAGTGGGAGAAGAGCATCACCCGCGAAGACGAGTTCGAAGAGAGCGACGATGAGGATATGGCTACTGCGAATGGCGTTCACAAGACCAACGGCAAAAGAATGGGCATTATGGACTACAAAAACCCGCATGCTGATACGGATATGGACAGTGGCGCTATTACCCCAGTAAACGGACAACGGGATGGTTCAGTGGCTCCAGCTGCCGAGGACGAGCCCGAGGCGGAGAATGAGAATCACGATGGTGATGAGACAATGGAGGATGTCGAGGCTCAGCCAAAGGATGTGGCCGTTGACGCCACAAATGAGGACAAGCCCGCCGAACCAGCTGCCAAGGTCGATAACGATGGCGATGTTGACATGGAAGCCGCAGCTGAACCTGAGACGACCATCAAGCAAGAGGAGACAGAGCCCGCCCCAGCCTCTGAGGACAAGGTGGCAAGCCCCAAGGCCACTGAAGAGCCCAAGGACAAGGAGACAGGCTCACCAAAGGCATCTGCCGAGCCTGAGAAGGCTACCACTCCCGCGCAAGGCAGCGACAAGATGGAAGTTGAGGTGAAAGATGACGCCCCCGCTGCTTCAGCAGAGCCCGACAAGGAGAAGGAATCCTAGTCATATCAATTCTACTCAAGGGACTCTGCACAGCTAGTTGGCATGCGGGCCGCGGGAGCCCGAGTGTTGATTCGCACGATTGACGAGGTCGACGAGTTCGGCGATGGGGAGGATCCTTTCTAATGAGTACATGCGCACCTCTCCTTGGTCGTCTTGTACATTACGGTCGGAGGTAGTTCTGTCGGACTGCCTCTTTGCTTATGGTAGCAGCTTGGAGTCAAGGTCATCATTCATTGAATTTGCTCAGGGGGGCTGGCAGGCGTTGGATGGCATTGGTAAAAGTGTGGTCTGTCCCACTTTATCTTCAGTCATTAGTTGCTTCTAGACAGGTATTGCTTCATACCATGATCATACAATACAAAAATTCATCCTGTATGTTGTCTCGTTTTTTTTGCTATGTTGGTTATTAAATGCTGCTGAAATGGCAAAGCACTGCATCATGTGTGCGTTCCTGGCTTCCCAGGTCTTACGGTCGCCTACTAGCAGAGTGAGTCACACGTACGGAACACGTAGATCAAAGAGCCCCAACATAAATAGAATCCATGCCGCTGAACTGAGTCAAAATTGACTCCTTTAGTTCACTTCCAAGATTCCGAAGATTGTGGTCAAGAAAATGTGAGAACCATGTCAATACAATGAGGTACCGTGTCATGGATATGTGTGACTGTCTACCAGGATGCTCAATGCTTTGACCTCACTCTCAATTCAACGAATCGAGATGAAGATAAACCTACATCTCATTCTATCTTTAAGAAGTACAAGACATCCTATTATTGTTTTCTCAATTTTCTGTCTTTTCATCTCACACTTTTCCTACAATCCCATCGGTCTATTAGTCAGTCAACCCAACGGAGCCGAGCCGCTCTTCCACTAAGCTTAGACTGAGCCGCGGCCCAAGCGGTCGGACCCGACCCCACCTTGCCCACCCACCTGGCCCAAACCGCACAAAACCCGAGCAAACCCTTTCACACTCCAATCTCCTAATCTCCGAGGTCACATAACCCGCAATAAGCGCCACATCCATCACAAGCGGTCAAGCAAGCGAGTCAGCGAACATGATCTGCTCCAAATGGGCTTGTGGTCTAGTGGTATGATTTTCCCTTAGCATGGGAGAGGTCCGGGGTTCAATTCCCCGCGAGTCCATCCTTTTTGATGCATCTTTGATATCATCGACTTTTTTGTTTCTCTCATGTCTTACTATGATTTCATGCTGTGTTCAGAACGACTAAGGCCCTGCTTAGTCCTTGACACATTGCCTTACGTAAAAATGAAAAATCCAGCACAAAAAACTGGTAATAATTAGGTGAGAGTCTTTCATGCCACCTGACTCCACACCACATACCCACGGGCACCACTCAATCCAAGCACGAATCGATATACCTACATTGTAAGCCACAAACATAATAGCAAAAAGAAGAGCTGGACTCGCGGGGAATTGAACCCCGGACCTCTCCCAGGCGCTGCTGCGACTCCAGACTTCAGATTCTAGACCGCCTCGATGCTAAGGGAAAATCATACCACTAGACCACAAGCCCGATGCTGCGATGTTTCTGGGCCGCCTGCCAGGAATCTCATGTTGCTGGTGCAATTTTGCAACGAGGATATCCTGAAATGACCGGGCATGGGTAGGAAGAATGTAGAAATGAGGTAAGACAGAATCGACTCATGCAGTTGTATACCGCAGAGTTCTCGGGTCGCATCATTGTGTCAAACCAGGCCGAAGACAAAGCCAGTAATCTGGCTTCACGTGAAAGGGCGTAGACTATATCCGTCGCTCAATGATTGTTGCAAAGGAGTATTGAAACTCATAATGCCAGCCTGTGTAATCCTCAAAGGGCCTAAAGAGGATGTCAGTCCGTATCAAAAAGATCCCTCTAGTGATGAGGCATTAGCAGCTTGCTGATGAAAATTCTCACTGATTGAGAGCTGTTCTGCATCTTTAGCAAGTTTGATAAGATGTGTCTACGGCCTGAGGAGGCTCTATCTTATGATCTTTGATTATCATACACTCTCAGGTTTCGCACATAGTTTAATCATCCAATATACGAGACCGTAATCGTCCCACATTCTACTTATCATTATACCTATATGAGCAAATAACAATGGACATTGCAATATAGTTCTCACTCAATAGCCTATGTATATGTGCGCCGTGACAATTCACCTCCAACATAACGGCCCGCTATTCTGAAAGCGGCAACTCGTGCTCCTACAAAAGACGAACGGCGATTGGCCCGGACCTGAAGTCCATGGTATCATGCCGAGTGATGACAGCAGGATGGGGACTTTAGGAATCATTTACGGCCGAGTGCGTACTCTACATATAGTGTAGCGTCCCAAATAACTACTAAAGACACAAAAGAAAACAACAACCAGAGTTCAACTTTTCATTTTGCAGAACTCTTGAGAGAGTTGACATTATATTTTCAAGGACACCCATGGAAGCTCTTCCAGGTCGGTGCAATTTGTCACACAACATCAACCACACCGCTTCTTTAGCTGCCTTCCTGGTCGGTCTAACATGAGCACGTAGCTGAGCTCTGTGTTAGGCCGACTATTACCAAATGAGTATGACACAATCACAGAGCTAAGACGATACGATATGGAACTGTTATTCATGCCTCCCATGCCCTAGTTGCAACAAGGCTCAATGAGTTGATCCCTGCCTAACAGAGGTTTTCTGTTATTGCATGATCTAAACTCGAACTTACGATTCACTCCTTCGGCAAAGACGGAGATACGTTGTCGATGAAAACGGCGTCATGTTTCGGTGGTAGGCCTCGGCACATGGGCGGCCTCATGCTGGACTTGGCCTGGACGCAGCTTCTGTGCGTTTTCGGCGCTTTTACTAATGCGAGACCCTGGCCCTATACGTCCTATTGTCTACGAGTAATAACTAACTTAATTTGCCAGGATTGGGATCTAAAGATGTATGTTTGTCAATCCTGGATGGTGCTGTCGCCAGTTGCGGCTTTTGGCAACGCTGCGTAAGGGCTGCGTAAGAGCTGCCCATTGGACTGCCAAATGACGCATGCTAGACGAACGATGAATGAGGTAAATATTCCGGTTCTGGACTTTCAGAGTTGCGAATCGCAAAATGATAACTTGAAAGCGCCAGCAAAGTCCGTGCCATCGTGGGGGAGAAAGTAAGACACGATGAGAACGGACGGTTATGCAAGAGGGAAGGCCCTCCCGCTGCACATTGCGTACGACCACCCCGGTCATGAGCATGTCGAAGAGGCACAGGCCGCGGCCCTTGACCTTGACCCTGCACTTCTTCCGTGGTCCCCGGACGAATCCCAATCGACGAGGTTGCTGCAATGCTCGGCCGGGCAAGGGAACTTCATGACTACCTTCCTTGTTGCCCGCCATCCCCTGCCGTCTCGTGCATTTATCCTCTGGGCGGACGACATGGCCTACGACCTCCGTCCGTCCCGTTATCAATGCGGGCTGGTCATCCCCCGCTCCGGTTCCAAACCCTCGGGTCGCGCTATCGGGGGTCCCAGGCTCGGCCATTCCGTTTGAAGGCATTCATTCGGCCAATCCCTCGGTCGCAACCAGCCACGCTGGTACGGAGGGATAAGGTGGCCGATGTCGATTCGCCTGTTGGTTCAGCAGGGATGTTGCTCTTGCATCGACACGGTGGGATATTACAACTGGCTTATCAACTGGGACAGGCTGCTCTACAGGTCCGACTCTCTCTCAATCAGGCTGTGTCGCCCGCGTGTCTTGTCATTCTCCAGCGGAAAGGTCGGATCAGAGCAATTTTCGCAACCTGTCTGACTGGACGGCCAGCGCAGAGCAGCATACGTGCTAGGCTGCTCGCTGTAACGCTAATGCATGGATGGTGCCAGTGGACGAATTGCCCCAACCTGGCCGCAGCTATACTGTTCCCAGTTCTATTTCTCCCATGATCCCAGCAACCGCAGCAGCAGCAGCAGCAGGTCGCCATCTCATCTTCGTCTAAATCTGATGGTGCGTGGGTACTCTTCCAACGTAAGGGTTTCATGGGTCTGGGATACACCTCCGCCGGGGTAATA